>NC_136068.1:1606526256-1606564437 GCF_964261635.1 Lissotriton helveticus | reverse complement strand
CACCCTCTCACCTTCACACACCCTCTCTCAACCACCCCAAACCCCCCTCACCCTCACACACCTTCACACCCTCACACACCTTCACCCACCCCTCACCCTCTCACACCCTCACCCTCTCACCCTCACCCTCCACACCCTCACCCACCCCTCACCCGTCACCCTCACCCTCACCCCTCACCCTCACCCCCCTCACCCTTCCACACCCCCTCACCTTCACACACCCTCTCACCTTCACACACCCTCTCACCTTCACACACCCTCTCACCTTCACACACCCTCTCAACCACCCTCAAACCCCCTCACCCTCACACACCTTCACACCCTCACACCCTCACCCACCCCTCACCCTCTCACACCCTCACCCACCCCTCACCCTCTCACACCCTCACCCTCTCACACCCTCTCACACCCTCACCCTCTCACACCCTCTCACACCCTCACCCTCTCACACCCTCTCACACCCTCACCCTCTCACACCCTCACCCTCTCACACCCTCACCCTCTCACACCCTCACCCTCACGCTCCCTCACCCTCACCTCACGCTCCCTCACCCTCACGCTCCCTCACCCTCACGCTCCCTCACCCTCACGCTCCCTCACCCTCACCCTCTCACCCTCACCCTCTCACACCCTCACCCTCTCACACCCTCACCCTCTCACACCCTCACCCTCTCACACCCTCACCCTCTCACACCTCACCCTCTCACACCCTCACCCTCTCACACCCTCACCCTCTCACACCCTCACCCTCTCACACCCTCACCCTCTCACCCTCACCCTCTCACACCCTCACCCTCTCACACCCTCACCCTCTCACACCCTCACCCTCTCACACCCTCACCCTCTCACACCCTCACCCTCTCACACCCTCACCCTCTCACACCCACACCCTCTCACACCCACACCCTCTCACCCTCACCCCGTCACCCTCACCCCGTCACCCTCACCCTCACCCCGTCACCCTCACCCACCCTCACTCACCCTCACGCTCACACACCCTCACTCCGCGCCACCTCAGCATCAATCTGTGCAACCATTCAACAACAACTGGTTAAAATATGTTCTCTCAATATGTCAAGCTTTATTACAAATGTAACAAAAAGCTGTTAATATTTCACTTCTGTTCTTGGATTTTCGTCACAATAAATACACTGAACATAATCTTCACAAAATGTATTTACAAAAGTTTAAGCGATTGCCATTATAAATTACAATAACTTTTATTTAGGTATTCATTATTAAAAAAAATTAAAAGCCATTGTTATTTGTAATATCGATACATGTAAGTCACGTAAATACAACACAAATTGGATTACAAATGCTATAGGTGTCACATTTTCGAAAGTTATAACTATTGGCATTGTAAATGACGAAGCTATTAATTTCGCAATTTTCAAAAACAAAACATAAATAAAAAAAATTCATTTACAATACCAATAGCTCAAACTTTCCTTATGTTATGTTATGTTATTTATGTTTTTAATATAGCGCAACGGATACTCAAAAAGAGTGTCCCGGCGCTTTGGGTAAGGGGAACAGATTCAGAATAACATAACGCAATTAAAAAAGAACACAAAAAGACAACGCACACACAAAGAAACAAAAAAGAGCAGCTAGTGAGGCCTACTGGGTGAACAACCAGGTTTTAAGACCTCTCCTGAAGTCCAAAAGACTAGTCGCTCCCCGAAGTGAGAGTGGAAGCGCGTTCCACATCTGTGGGGCTAGCAGACTGAAAGAACGGCCGCCCCGGCGAGCTCTCTTAATGCGAGGGACGGCCGCCATAAGCAGCGATTCAGACCGCAGAGAGCGGCCCGGATGGTAAAAGACCACTCTCTTCTGGAGATGTTTAGCTCCTACTGCGTGGAGTGCCTTATAGGCCAATATCATGGCCTTAAAAGCGATCCGTTTACGGATCGGAAGCCAATGCAAAGTCCTAATTAACCCAGAGGCACTGGCGCGTCTGTTTAGACCAAAAATGGCCCTGGCCGCCGCATTCTGTGCGACCTGAAGCCGCTGCAGCAGGTACTCAGGTAGGCCCAGGTAAAGAATGTTGGCATAATCCAACCTGGAGCCTATCAGGGCCTGCACTGTCAGCCTCCTATGCTCCTCCGACAAAAGAGGCAGGAACCTCCGCAGCATTTTTAATAGGCCGAAGCAGGTGCCGGTCACCCCAAAAATCTGGGCTTTCATTGACAGTCCCCCATCCATCTTAACCCCCAAGTTCTTAGCCACAGGGGAAGAGCCGGACGGAGGGAACATGTCAATGGGCCACCAGGCCTGCCAGCTAGGCTCCGCATCGCACCCGAAAAAGAGTACCTCGGACTTATCGGAGTTGCACTTGAGGCTGTGCAGTTGGAACCATGAAAACACAGCCCCAAGGCAAGTCCGGATACTCTCCTCGTCAAAGTCAGCCCCTCTCTCGCAAGAGAAGAGGAGCTGGGTGTCGTCGGCATATGACACGATCCGGACACCGAAAGACTCCACGACTGCCGCCAAGGGGGACAGAAAGATATTAAAGAGGGTCGGGCTCAAAATAGAGCCCTGAGGGACCCCGACTCCCAATGGCGGCATCACAGCGGTGTCAGGCGGCGTCCAGATCGTTTGCCGGCGGTCGGCAAGAAAGGATGAAAACCATTTGAGCACCGTCCCCCGCAGGCCAATCTCATAGAGTCTTGCGAGAAGGCCATCATGGGGGACGGTGTCAAAAGCCGCCGACAAATCCAGCAACACCAGCATGACTTTGCCCCCGGTATCCAACACTCCCTTGATGGTTTCAGAAACCTCAAGGAGCGCGGTTTCGGTACTACGATTAGTGCGGAAGCCAGACTGGGAGTCGTGCAAGATCTCATGAGACTCCAGGTAATTGGAGAGCACCGACTGGACGTGCTTCTCCAGGATTTTAACAAGGGCCGGCAACAGCGAAATCGGTCTGTGATTGGCTGGGACCTTCGGGTCGAGCCCCGGTTTTTTTAGCAGCGGGATGACCATCGCCTGCTTCCATCCTGGCGGAACCACTCCCTGACTCAACGAAAGATTGAGAAGAGGGTTCGCCAGTGGGTTAACCACCTCCGCCAACTTACCCAAAAGCTTAGCTGGGCATGGGTCAAGTGGCGACCCCGATTTTAAATTGCCCATAAGTGCTAAGGAGGCAGTGGCCGGCAGAGATGGAAACTCGGCCAAAACGGCGCCCTGCCAAGCGGGAGAGGGAAGGCCAGCCGCGGAAATAGACGATGTTTCCTCAGGCGCTCCCGATGGAAAAGAATCCTGAATAAGCTTTATCTTGGCCGTAAAAAAACAGGCAAGGTCCGCCGCCCAGGACTCTAGGGGCACCTCTTCCGACGTGACGGTCCGGGGAGAAGTAAATTCTCTCACAATAGTAAAGATTTCCTTACTAGAGTTCGATGCTGCGTCGATTCTGTCCGCAAGATAAATTTTCTTTGCAAGGCGGATATCCCGATGGTAGTCATTCACCACGCGTTTGTAGGCAGACCTGTCCACAATGTCATAGTGTGCCCGCCAGGCCCTTTCGGCAACCTTGCACTGCTGCCGCGTAGCCCGCAGTGCTGCAGTAAACCAAGGGGCCGAGACCCGCTTAGATGTTAAGCGGGGAGGCAACACCGGGGCCAGATCCTCAAGCCTATCCGCAAGCCACTCCTGCAGGGACTCCAGGTCTCTCTCGAGGTCTCTGACAAGCGGGCAGGGGTGATCCACAGCGGCCTGAGCCAACATCTCAGGGGTCACTCGATTGAACGCTCTGGCAACACCAGCCCGTTGCTGAGGGGCAGGGACGGACGATCTAACACTGCCAGTGATAGAAAATTTGGCAAGGCAGTGATCCGACCACACAACCGGGAGAATCTCTTCCACCACCAGAGGCGAAGTGGAGAAGACCTGATCAAGCGTGTGCCCCTTAGCATGAGTCGGCCCCCTCAAGTAGGGGATAAAGCTCAGCGGAGTCAAGGTGTTGGACAGCTTTATAGCAGCGGGGTCAGACAGATCGTCCATTCGGATGTTAAAGTCCCCCGCAACTATGCAATGCTCTGCTCTCAAGGCCAATCCCAGCAACACGAGACCTATTGCATTGCAAATGCTTGTTTGTAAAAGCGCCCCATGCCGCGGTTTCACTTTAATAGCAGCTGCACGGGGCACTTACCACCCAAAAAATTCAAGTGTATATACACCGACCCACTCTACAAAGAAATAAAGCTCCAATATAAACAGCTGCTTAATAGAACACGCACATGGATGTGCTCAGGTACACCACCAAAATACATACATGCATGCCTGGATACGGTTACAAAACGTACATAAAACGTGCGGGCATCCATATTTTAGACCCCACCTTCCAACTTTAGTGATGGTGAAAATCGCGGGTGCACCGGGTCAGGTTGTCTACACAAATGTCTACACAAATGAAACGTGAGGTGTGGTGCCTAAAAAGGCTTAAGTACACCTACTTGCTACATCGTCTGAGGTGGCGCGGCCCTCCCGCCAGACTGCCAAGTCAGGAAAAAGAACAGACCTTACTAACCGTGAAGGCTGAAGAGGCTGCGAGCGCGTGCCAAGTCACAGAAACTGGCCTACATTACTTGCGATGAAGATTAAAAAAAACAAGCATTGGAAATGCAATAGGTCTCGCATTAGGAAAGTTTGAGCTATTGGTATTGTAAATGACACTTTTTTTATTTGTGTTGGTTTTGAAAGAAGCAAAATTAATAGCTTTGTCAGTTACAATGTCAATAGTTTTAACTTTTGCAAATGTGACACCTATAGCATTTGTAATGCAATGTGTGTTGTATTTACGTGACTTGGATGTATTGATATTACAAATAACAATGGCTTTTAATTTTGTAAATAAGTAATACTTAAATAAAAGTTATTGTAATTTCTAATGGCAATAGCTTAAACGTTTGTAAATAACTTTTGTGAAGATTATGTTCAGTGTATTTTATTGTGACGAAAATCCAAGAACATTGCATTTGCACCTACACACACACACAGAGCCACACACATATAGATGTGGTGGTGGTGGATCTGGGGGATATGGTGGTGGTGGATGTGGTGGTGGTGGTGATGGTGGATGTGGTGGTGATGGTGGTGGATGTGGTGGTGGATGTGGTGGTGGTGGTGGTGGTGGTGGTGGTGGTGGTTGTGGATGAGGTGAAAGTGGTGGTGGATGTGGTGGTGGATGTGGTGGTGGAAGTGCTGGTGGTGGGTGTGGTGGATGTGGTGGTGGTGGATGTGGTGGTGGTGGATGTGGTGGTGGTGGTGGATGTGGTGGTGGTGGATGAGGTGGTGGATGTGCTGGTGGATGTGGTGGTGGTGGATGCGGTGGTGGTGGTGGATGCGGTGGTGGATGTGGTGGTGGTGGTGGATGTGATGGTGGATGTGATGGTGGATGTGGTGGTGATTGTGGATGTGGTGGTGGATGCGGTGGAGGTGGTGGTGGTAGTGGTGGATGGGGTGGTGGTAGCAGTGGATGTGGTGGTGGGTGTGGTGGTGGTGGATGTGGTGGTGGATGTGGTGGTGGTGGATGTGGTGGTGGTGGATGCGGTGGTGGATGTGCTGGTGGATGTGCTGGTGGATGTGCTGGTGGATGTGCTGGTGGATGTGGTGGTGGTGGATGCGGTGGTGGATGTGGTGGTGGTGGTGGATGTGGTGGTGGGGGATGCGGTGGATGTGGTGGTGGATGTGGTGGTGGATGTGGTGGTGGATGTGGTGGTGGTGGCGGCGGTGGATGTGGTGGTGGTGGATGTGGTGGTGATGGATTCGGTGGTGGATGAGGTGGCAGATGTGCTGGTGGATGTGCTGGTGGATGTGGTGGTGGTGGATGTGGTGGTGGTGGATGCGGTGGTGGATGAGGTGGCAGATGTGCTGGTGGATGTGCTGGTGGATGTGCTGGTGGATGTGGTGGTGGTGGATGCGGTGGTGGATGCGGTGGTGGATGTGGATGTGGTGGTGGATGTGGTGGTGGGGGATGCGGTGGTGGTGGATGTGGTGGTGGATGTGGTGGTGGTGGATGTGGTGGTGGTGGTGGATGTGGTGGTGGTGGTGGTGGATGTGGCGGTGGTGGATGCGGTGGTGGATGTGGAGGTGATGGTGGATGTGGTGGTGGATGTGATGGTGGATGTGATGGTGGATGTGGTGGTGGATGCGGTGGTGGTTGTGGATGCGGTGGTGGTGGTAGTGGTGGATGGGGTGGTGGTAGCAGTGGATGTGGTGGTGGATGTGGTGGTGGTGGGTGTGGTGGTGGTGGTGGTGGTGCATGCGGTGGTGGTGGATGCGGTGGTGGATGCGGTGGTGGATGTGGTGGTGGATGTGGTGGTGGATGTGGCGGTGGATGTCATGGTGGATGTGGATGTGGTGGTGGTGGATGTGGTGGTTGTGGATGTGGTGAAAGTGGTGGTGGATGTGGTGGATGTGGTGGTGGTGGGTGTGGTGGATGTGGTGGTGGTGGATGCGGTGGTGGATGCGGTGGTGGATGCGGTGGTGGATGCGGTGGTGGATGCGGTGGTGGATGTGGTGGTGGATGTGGTGGTGGATGTGGCGGTGGATGTCATGGTGGATGTGGATGTGGTGGTGGTGGATGTGGTGGTTGTGGATGTGGTGAAAGTGGTGGTGGATGTGGTGGATGTGGATGTGGTGAAAGTGGTGGTGGATGTGGTGGGTGTGGTGGATGTGGTGGTGGTGGATGTGGTGGTGGTGGATGTGGTGGTGGATGCGGTGGTGGATGCGGTGGTGGATGCGGTGGTGGATGAGGTGGTGGTGGATGTGGTGGTGGTGGATGTGGTGGTGGTGGATGTGGTGGTGGTGGATGTGGTGGTGGTGGATGTGGTGGTGGTGGATGTGGTGGTGGTGGATGTGGTGGTGGTGGATGTGGTGGTGGTGGATGTGGTGGTGGTGGATGTGGTGGTGGTGGTGGATGTGGTGGTGGATGTGGCGGTGGTGGATATGGCGGTGGTGGATGTGGTGGTGGTGGATGTGGTGGTGGATGTGGCGGTGGTGGATGCGGTGGTGGATGCGGTGGTGGATGCGGTGGTGGTGGATGTGGCGGTGGTGGATGTGGCGGTGGTGGATGTGGCGGTGGTGGATGTGGCGGTGGTGGATGCGGTGGTGGTGGATGCGGTGGTGGTGGATGCGGTGGTGGATGCGGTGGTGGTGGTGGATGTGGTGGTGGTGGATGTGGTGGTGGTGGATGTGGTGGTGGTGGATGTGGTGGTGGTGGATGTGGTGGATGCGGTGGTGGTGGTGGATGCGGTGGTGGTTGTAGTGGATGTGGTGGTGGGTGTGGTATGTGGGCCCAATCAACTTGTTCTCGTCTGCAAAACGAATACCTCATACACCACTATCGCCTCATACACCAGCTAAATTTGCACTGAAAATGATGACATTAGGAAATTATTAGTCCATGGACCACAGCCGAGCACCCACCTAAAATCTTTAACAGTTACCCGAATGGAAGTGATTAAGAACACCTGCTTGAGTTAAGAACTTTCATGCATTCAACTCCTATAAGACCACCAAACCTGTGCAAGTCGAAGGTCCACGATAGAACATAGTGTGAAACAAAGTCCCTCAGTACTCCTCATTCACTCTAGCCGTGACTTGTCAGTAAGAGAGGACTCAATAAAAATAGTATACCTTTCTGCAGTGGTGGTACGGTATTCGACCACTGTAAACTCCACTGATGGTTTCACAAAAGCAGCCAAAAAATCCAATGTTGCAATGTCACAGGACCAGGAACTGGACCGAGGGAGTTTAAAAGTATACGCCAGTATCTACCACCTAAAGTTCAACTATCTTAACATGATTTAACCCCGGAAGGAGGCATGTTCGCATGAATCACACAAGTTCAAAAACATACCCAACTTGACACAAGTCACAAACAAAAACTTTCAAAACTAGAAGACCATTTCAAGCTACCAACGCTGTCATAACCTAAAGAAAAAATTATCCAACCTCACACCATTCTTTTAGCACCCATCAACAAATTAACCAGGTCAAACTTGACCTAACCACCTCCACAGATATTCATGGCCCAATTGACAAAAACATCTTATAATTGGGTTGGTGTGCTTCTCCCAACCTGGCAAGCCAAGCCATTAAAAGCATCAAAAGTCAGGGTCTCATGACATCGCAAGCACCAAAGGTAACAATCAAAACTATCAACTTCAAGACTCACCACTGCCACCAGAACGTACTATACCAGAGTTTAAAAACTGCACAGTCTTCATCGATTTCCACCACAGGCTTTCAAAACCTATAGAATGGGCCACTAAAAAAATAGATGCCTGTGCAGCAACAACATTTTTGCATTAAATCGGAAATGCTGCCTTCATAACATAATCGATCATCTGAGGCATAATTTACAGATCTTTTACCACAAATATGTCTGGCTCAGAACAAGCAAACAGTTTTCACTACTGTGAAGTTAACGGAATGCCCTCAGCTGTAGATTGCTTTAATCAGGCTTTTAAAGAGGTGAACATATTGCCCTGATAGTGTAACAATCCCCATTTAATGAACTGAGGGAATGGTTTTTGTCTGCAGCAGGAAATAAAGGTCTTAGGTATTTATAATGAATTAAAAACGGATGGCTAGAATGATCCCTTTACTATGATTTTTTGTTTCACTATCAAGGCAGAGTCATGCTGACATCATATAAACGTCATTCTCAGGGCGGTATTTATTTCAACAAGGCACTCGTACTTTAGAAGAATCACAAATATTTTGCAGCTTTAAAGTCTCCTATCTTGAGCCCTAAAGTGCATGACATACAAATAGGACACATGCCACACTGATCCGCTGAGTTGTATGTAATGGGAAGTTTGCAGCACAAATTCTGTATTAAACTGGCTTTCCCTGCTGCATAATGCAGTCAACCCTGCTGCATAATTTGGTCTCCCGGTGCCAAATACTTCCAGTGGCTCTGCTTGTAACACGCTGATCCCCCTCAGGTTGCACAAAGGTGAAAAAAAACCAGATAAGAGCAGTAAAACCAGAATAAATAAAAGTCTCTGACATTCCGCATTGGGTTTTATGGGTGATGTCTTCAGGTGTCAAGACTTGTACTAAAAGTCGCATACTTGCATCAATACAGCACATATACTCCTTCTGGGCCAGGGTATGGGCACTGTACATGTTCATGATAAGGGCCCTGATCCATTTATGTGAGGGGAATGGGGCTGCACATCCTATTGGCATGCTCTGCAGACCATCACATTCTAAACCTAACAACAGCAGTGTTTCAGTGAGGTGTGTTTTAAGAAGAAATTAATTCTGGAGGCATACATATGCACAGCATGAACTATTTTAGCAACACTCCCGGTACCTGAGCTTTCAGAGAACAAAACACTGTTTTACTGTCAGTAAATGAGGATAACATCATTGAGGCACAGTTTGCCGTCGACTGGGACACTGCTGAGAGTACATCTGCTCCTTGCTAAACAGCAACTTTCAGTAAATAGTGAGCTGAAGCCATGTGATGTCAGCCATGCGGCCAATAGATGAGTAGAAACAGTGGCGTGGATAGACCTTTAGCCGCCCGTGGCGGTAGCTTCTCTTGCCGTCTGACAGCGGCGTTGCCGGTAAGAGGGGGGCTGCTGACGATTATTGTGTTTGCCACACAGCCGCAGGTAAGCCACTGGGTGGAAGTAGATCGTGCTGGTCGTGAGACCTTGCTAATTGTCATAAATGAATATTAAGTGGCCCGACTGGTTAACTGTGAGAGCATTGATCGGTCAGAGGTAAGTTCTTAGAGGTAGAAGCAGCACATACAGTGTTTGAGACAAGTGGGAGACAAAGCAGTAACAAGCCCTCGGCATTGCTGTGGTGGGAATGGGGGGCGGGGAGAGGCAAGAAGGGAAGAATAGGGGCCGGGAGCAGCAGCCTTTGATGTGCCAGCCGGCCGGCCGTGAGTGAATAATTAGGGGAGGAGAAATGCCGGCTGGGGGAAGCTTGAGATGCCTGAGGAGGCTGGTGGCTTTGATGTGCACGCGCTCTCGGGCACTGCAACAAATCGCCGAGTTGGGTAAACTCTGTTTAAGCTGCAATATAGCTCGCCAGCTATGCGCATGCGCATCAGCAGGCGAGCCCTAAAAACAATGGCCGTGGCTCATGCATTCCAAGAGCGTTGGGTTTTCACTGGCAAAGCTGTGGGTGAAAGTCGGCAAAAACTTTCGAGGTTCAAAGTCTTACGTTGTTAATTTCTCGGTTATTAATCACAACTACTTTTTTTTTTTTTTTGTTTAGCTTGAATCTACTCGACATTCCTATGTTCCCTCTGTGGTTGCACGTTTTTCTTTTCTTCTAGGAAAATGCTGGCGAGCATATTAAGTCTGGTTTTGTAATTGTTTTTATGTAGCGCTTCCTAGCCCTGACGGGGGTTGTAGCGCTTTTTCGAAGTACAGTCTAGGTTAATTTCCAAACAAATGCTTTTTCTTGTAAAAGCGCTCCATGCCGCGCTTTTACTTCAATGGTGGCTGCGCCCCTTTCATTAGACTGGGCTCGTCTAAAGAAAGGGGGAATAGCTGCCATTAAAGTGAATACAAAAAGAACAATTGATGGACGGAATGCAGAACAATGTCATACATTCACCCTAGTAGAGATCTGGGCCTAAATCCATCTTTTTGCTCACCATGTCATTCCAGTTTGAACCCAGCCATATGCAAATCCGTCTTGACCCTGTGCCCCATGGGAACAGTCCAGCTCTAACTGCCAGGCCAGGTCCTCCCTGGACTGGAAATAAGCATCCTAGGACCGGTTTCGGGGTTTCACCCCTCATCAGCCTGGATAGCTTGACTCTAGTGGCATGGAGAGCACGGGACCCACGTCTGGGCATACCTGTCCCACTCGGGGTGACCAATGCAAAAAGGACAATTGATGTACAGAATGCAGAACAATCTCATACATTGACCCTGGCAGTTCAGGATGGAGTGTTCCTATGAGGCACAGGGTCAAGACTGATTTTGCATATAGCGGTGTCTGTACTGGGGTGGCAAAGTGAGCAAAAAGAACAATGATGGATTCAACCTAGATCTGCGACCGGGGGGGGGGGGGGGGGGGGGGGGAGGAGTGTGTCTGAAAGGTTTCAGCGTTCCGTCCATCATCTCCTTGTGTCTGCTTTCTTCTCCCTAAGTCTACAGGGTATGCCCAGATGTGGGTCCCTTTCTCACTTTGCCACTGGATTCAAGCTAGCCTGGCTGATGAGGGCTGTTAGCCCGAAACTGGTCCCAGGATGCTTGTTTCTGGTCCAGGGAAGACATGGCTTGGCAGTTCGTGCTGGACTGTTCCCATGAGGCACAGGGGCAAGACTGATTTGCATATAGCAGTGTCTGAACTGGGGTGGTGAAGTGAGCTAAAGAACAATGATGGATTCAACCCAGATCTGTGACTTGGGGCGAGTGTCCGAACAGTTTCAGCGCTCTGTCCATCATCTCCTTGTGTTTGCTTTTGCCATTAAAGTAAAAGCGCGACATAGGGCCCTTTTACAAGATTGGGCTGTGCCTGGCGCGTCCTTTGCACTCCGACTGAGGCGGGGGGTGTCGGTGCGTGGATGTCCCACCATTCCAAGCCTGGCCTATTCATCTGCTGCGGAGCTCGCTGCTGCACCCTCAATAGCTGCGGTCTGCGTGGCTGACTACAGGGGTAGACGATTGTCCAGTGTCGTACTCTTGGTCCAATAGTAGGCGAGGCCCCGCTGCTTTGGCAGTGAGCTGTTGGCTGCCTGCTAACTGCAGTCTATTGGTACTGTGGAGAGCTCCAGAGAGGTACTCTAGCCATGGCGGCACCATACTGCGCTTTCCCTGGATGTAGAGGAGGCATAAGCGAATAGATCCTGCACCAGATGCCGGGCGACACCCAAGCGCGGACCGGAACTGGTAGAGTACAAACCATACCGACACCGTCCAAGCCCAAAACAGATAAAATGGCAAAGCAGGGGTCAGTGGATCAAACCGCAAGCAAGCTGGATGGAGTACTTGCTGCAATGGAGCATTTGGAAGAAACTGTGAACCAAACCCGCAGCTCCCTGGAATCTAAAATAGACAAGGTGGCTATTGACCTCAATCACCTGCATGCTGATCATCGGAAGCGGGAGGACCGTACCACAGCTCCAGAGGCTGCACTGGAAGATGTCAAACCAAAAGTGTCACAGACGGATAAACATGTACAAGACTTGCTGAATCGCGTGGAGTTTCTAGAGGATAAAGCTGAGGACGCCGAGGGGAGGGCTCGACACAACATCATCCGCATAGTAGGTGTACCGGAGAAGTGGGAAGGAACCTGCCCTACACATGGAGAATTGGCTCAGGGATCTGCAGCCGGAGAGGTCCCTCTCGTCACACTTTGTCATTGAACATGCCCATAGGGTCCCAGCAAGACCTCCCCTTACTGGCTCAAATCCTCGACCTCTGCTCCTTCGGATCCTCAACTACAGAGAACGAGATTCCATATTGCAGGAAACCAGGAAGCTCCCAGATGTCCACATTGACAACCACAGAGTAATGTTCCTTCTGGACTATACCATCCAGGTACAACGTCAAAGGTTCTCATTCATGGCAGTAAAGAATTGCCTTTGTCAAAATGACCTGAAATATTCTCCGCTGCAGGTATCGCCACTGTAATTTATGTAGAATGTGGTGAGACTTACAAGATAGGTCTTGTTGGCACTTTATGGACATCTATATGCACAACCCACTGGTGATGTTCCCCTGAGTTGATCTAAACACCTTGCTCTTTCTATGGTATGTTCCGCCTGTGAATGTTGAGCCTCTAAGGCAATTGACAAGTAGTTTGTAAACTAAAGTAGAGCAGATTGTAGTACACCCCGTATTGTTTTTGACTTATCTCCAATTGGAGGTTTGGATGATTGCTAGTTCCCTTTTGGTATTATTTATGTTTTTATATTCTTTTGTGATTTTTGGTGGGACGTCATTTGATGTGAAGAGATGCCTGCAATGTCTTGTGGTGGGTGTCACTATGATAGGTAAAATGTGCAATGCTAAGTCCAATTCAATGTATGTGCTTGATGGGCTGCCACAGACGCCCGTTCACCTGATACATTATAGAATTTATGTCTACTCATACCTCAAGCGACATCATATACAAATAGCCCTACTGCAAGAGACGCATGTGGCCAAGGCAGAGATACAGCGCTTACACCGCCGCTGGCGTGGTTCATTATTTCCAACAGGATATTCAGCCTTTGCGCGCGACGCGTTAATATGGGTGAGGGCTGGCATTCCAGTCCCAGTAACACAAACACTGGTAGACGCAGAGGGAAGGTATGTAATAGTTACGGGTGCACTAGGTGGCAGCCAAATAGTGTTTGCATCGTTATATGATCCTAATACGGAACAGGCTACATTCTTCGACAGAGTATCACACGTTCTTGCGCCTTGGCACGACATCCCCATGCTGCTTGGGGGCGATTACAATAGTGTCCTTGACGTGTCCCTGGACAGATCCTTTCCACCCCTCCCAGGCCCGGGCACACACCTTGCTATGAAGGCACTAACTAATTGGGCAACACAGTGGCATTTAAGTGATCGATACCCCAGTGACCAAGTATTCTTATTATTCGGGGGCTCATGATCTGCATGTGAGGTTAGACCGATACATGCTTTCGGATGTACTGCTCCCATATGTGTCGGCCTATTATTTGGGCCGGACGCATTCTGACCACAACCCACATGTCTTAGAATTGGCATGGGAGCCGCGCCGTCCGCCAATTCCAACATGGCTGCTGCAGCCGGACTTACTCTTAGATGCACCCTTCTGGGACTTGCTAGCTGGCACTATCCACCAGTATTTCGAGGACAATGCCAGCACGGCCACGACGCCTTTAGTGAAATGGGACGCATACAAGGTTGTGATCAGGGGGGAATGCCTAGGTGCGCAAGCAGGCATGCGGCGACAGTTGGAGGCTGACATCACGCGTCTTGAGAATACACAGCAATACCCCTGCACTATACAGTTACAGTTAATACTTAATCGTAGTGGTATCGAAAGCAGGTATTTGAAAATAATTTGAGCACATCAGTCTGAAATCTTTGATTTCAGGAATAGGTAAGCATTGATTTAACACAATTCAGTACAGAAACGTTCTTTTCTTGTTTGAAGTATTCTTGTTTATTGTTCCTTAGTACATGCCAACACGTGTTTCATCGCAGGGAACAAACTGCGAATATTCAGGGCTGAATGTGAAAACATAAAAAAAAAAACACATATGTGTTCATGTTCTACTCAAGAACATATTGCAGTGGTGACTTGGGTGTGGAAAAAAAAAAAAAAACCCAGGTGACAAACGACATGCCATTGAGTGACTCAGTGTCAATGTGACTACATATCACTGGTAGGGTGACATTCCTGTGTTGTGATTGAAACAGGAGGGAAAAGTATTCTAAAAAGCGAACGATATACATAACAATACGCGAAAACTGACCGGAAATAGGGTGAAGTGTAAGACAATGATGAGGAAAGTGAAGTGTGTCTGATAGGGCGGTGTCCCAAGTGACTGGTGAAGTTAAAAAAAAAAAAAAAAAATATATATATATATATATATATATATATATATATATATATATATATATATATATATATATACTCCAGAAAAGTGTCCATCAGTTTGGAATTGCACTCGACCAACAGCAGCAGAGAGTCAGACTCTCTTTACGGTACAGGCGGTTGCCGCTTAAATCACTCCGTGCAGGTGTGCCTGACGCGTTTCGAAAGCTCCTCAGCTTTCTCTTCAGAGGCTTTCACGGAGATTCACGCTCCCATTTCAACAATGCACGTCCTCCAATAGGATGATGGTATAGCTGAGCATTGTGGGAGCGGTAGTTCTTGTAGATACAGATATTGACTCAGGCAGGGTGGTTCCGTCTTATATCCCTGCTGTTACCCCACAAACTCGATGTTTAGATTATTTATATATATATATATATATATATATATATATATATATACAATCTAAACATATTTCCTAATTCTTGCTGGACATCCTACAACAAGGTGTGACAAGATATGAATGCTAATCATCGTTAAATTTCTCAATTTGTTCATAGTTTCAGTGCACTCTTATTGCGATGCTATCTGCCTGATAATCGCTGGGGGCACGATAACGATAGTAAGAAGGACGTGGAAGTAAAAATAATAATAATAGTAGTTATATACATTCAATGTTTAGACGGTCTATGACTCCATATATATAATGCAAAAATGGAGGGCTAGGGAAGGAATTCGAATTCCGGTCATTGCGTAACTTATGGTAGTGATTCTCCAGGGAGAATATACCCTCCTATTATGTAGCATGACATGGAAGACAACAAAGGGTGGCAAGAAAAAAGCAAAGAAAAAAACACAGAAAAAAACCCAAAAATATATGACATTTTGGAATTTCTCGTGGAAAGATATAGATCAAAAGTATTTAATACCAATTTTATCGTTATTGGGTATATTGCTAACGAGAAACAGGTGCAGGAATTACATGCTCTTTCTACCGTATTACCCACAATGCCATCGGACAATAGGTAGTGCATACGAGCGTTTAAGATAAAAAGGTCTTACCCTCATGTGTGGCAGATCTATTGCTGCCATAAAAAAGCACCCGGTATGGGTATTTGCTGGAACACGGTATTTGGGCGTATCCAGCGGTCTGGGTTCCAATTGTGCGAAAGTTTATTGGTAAATCTAAAACGTGAGTTTACAAATAATATTTCAAAAACCAAGTAGCCCGTTACAAATCACTCAAACAAAGTACTCAATATAGAGAAGAAAAGGCGACCTACCAAAAGTTTTTAGCAATCGTGTGGTAACCGGGAGGAGAATTAAGTAGTAATACTGTGGTAAATAAATAAATAATACCTCTATTTTTGAATGGATAAATGAATAACAGATAGCTCAATAAATAAGAGTCAAGATTCGAGGTAGTAGGAGTTTGCAGGTTTATTACAGCATAAAGGACAGGAACAGGACAACCTGCATAGGAATAGGATGGCAGGGCCCGGCAGCTGCCGGGGCTGGATCTGGAATGAGCGCGCTAGCTTTTAATAACAATACACAAGTATATATAGTAAAACAGTTGCATTACAGTACATATGATAGGCGGAGCGGTGGGTGGAGCAAAGGGTGTGACGCGTAGCAGTCGCGAAAGATAAGGGTGAAAGTAGGTGTAACAGGGCGTATACATAGACATGTGATGCAAACGTAACAGAATATGTCATAAATGGGGCGGAAATGGGGCGGAAACATGGAGGGGGCTACCTAAGGAGCCGGGACCTCTAACCTAATGGTGCGCGCAAACTGGCAATGAAGTATTACTAGGAGAAGCTGGGGGCTACGAACTCTGTGTTAGGAGCAGAGACTGAAGTCTGGAGAGTCAGGGCGACATGTACCTAAACAGTATCTAGTATCTGATGTTTAGAGAACATGTTGATATAAACTAGAAGTCAGGAGGGGAAAGGCTAACAGACTCTAAGACTGGTGCATGCATTATTCTACATGTAGTGCGTGATGAAGAATATTAAATGACCATTAAATACAGTATTTCTCTAACATGGAGACGTAAAGGCTAGACTATGACGGAAACTATTGATGCGATTCAGTAGCTTTAGGAATGCAGAGAAGGAGGGCTGGACTGATAACTAGAATCATAACATACTCTTGGCAGACTCAGAGGCAGAGCCAGGCTGAACCGGGCACTGCGAGGCAGGAAGTAAGTGAAGGGTCAGGGATACAGGTGGGGGCTGTATCGCTCCTCAGCGAGGGCTTCAGGAGACAGGAGCTGAATCTGGTGTCCGGGCCCTTTTGAGGCCTAGGAACGGGGACTTTACAATGAAATAATGTGCACACTGAGAAACGTGGCAACGTAGCTTTACATAGGCCTGATATTCGTAGTTTTCACGAGAACTGGAAACAGGCATACTAGAGGTGGACACTCTACTATAATTGCGTCTTTAATCGAACATGGGGAATACATATGCATATTAATCATGCACACATAACATATGATGGAGAACGCGTAGGGACACAGAACATGGCAGAATTTACTTTTCCACATTCCCTCCTTGTCACTACGTTTCCATCAGGAAACATCAATATTCATGATACCATCTATCATTTCATGCAGTATCATTTGCTCGTCTCGAATTGTCTGGGAACGGGATTTAGAACGGGACTTGGGACTAGGAATACAAGAGGTAGCACAAATGCCGCAAATCGCAGGGCCACATTGTATACAGAGGCAGCAGCTGAATATGATCGCTACTGCGATACCTAGAAAGGACAATACTTTCCATCCCCAGGCGGAAATTATATTCCAGAACCAACCGGACCATGTCCAGGTGCCTGGATCTTGGTGTAACAGATGGGCAATTTTATGGAGTCTGGTTATAGCTGAATAAACAGACGGCGCGTTATTTGGAATGAAAATGCAGCAACTAGATCCGATGACTCTACAGGCCCCGCCCCTATCGGCCAGTATGACGTCAAGGACGAGACGATTTTGCAAAACGACAAATCTCATAGCAGATTGCTCTTCAGTCAAATTACCTAGGGCAGAGGCAGTCTCATTTACTACAGCTTCAAGGGTTCTGGTTAACCTACGGATTAGCTTACTATTCTGGACAGGTCCTATAAAGAAGAAGAAACCTCTATTGAAATCTGTATACTGTTCTAGAGCAGTTTCAGTATAATCGACAATTGGGGACTCGATCTCCCTTCTATGTCTAATGTGTACTAGATGTGTATTTCTATGATAATCAGATGGGGCTAGGAAAACAGGTGGCAGTAGGAAGGCAATGTAACAGGTTCCCTCCCAATCGAGGGGCAGACGAACATATGCGGTTTGACCACAAATAAAATAAGAATGACGTGAGGCTTTGAAAATAGATTTCCCACTGTCACTATACTTGACAATAGTAGTACAATCACTATGGCCTACATGTACGGAACCATTATTTCGGACACATAATTCGCCTTTGACTGGTAGTACTGAAATAGCAGGTAAGTCTGGAGTAGTATCAGACTGAACATTCAGGACCATGAAATTCGAAGAATAATTACCTAAATTGTACACTTCATTTTCTAGATCTAACCCTGTTCTGTGGGGAAGACCTTGCTTGTCTGGGAAACATGTACTGTTAAGAGAAGACATATCTGTTAAGGATGACGTTAACGTGGACCATGCTCCACACGAACCATTATGTGAAAATGGATAAGGAAAGAGTGGCAGAACTCCCTTCGGTGTCTGGAAAGGGGGGAGTCGACCACACACCCAACAATTAGTGGCATTGCTGGTCTGGTGTGAATAATGTAACATGCGGATAAAAGAATTGTTACGCATAGCGAGGCGGTAAGAGAGTTCATGAGGAGGCAGATCACTAAACGTGTGCTCTACTGTAACATTAGAAGACTTATTTACATGAGAAACTGGAAAATACAGGAAAAATGCATAACTGGTGCAGGAAATCATAATGCTGAGAAATAATATGAAACTTAGAAAAACGATACATCGGATTGAGTTTTGACTAACTCTCTCACTATGGGGGTCTATTTTATACATGTCAGAAACCGGTCTAACCGTTTCACCTAGGGGAGGACTTAGACAATCAAACTGGCTGACTTATTTTACTAGACCTTAACTTTTTCTTATACTCCTGTTGCGGAGTTGTCTCTAACAGGGAGGGTGCAATATCATTGTCTTTTGCGGGACAGTCCTTAAGAATAGTACTTTGGCAGTCCTTTAAATCCTCGGAAATGTTCTTTGAAACTGGTTTCAATCCATAAAACTTCTTGATGTACGAAAGATGCACCCAGCCTTTGCGTCCTTCCAACTTCACGGCTGTACGGGTGGCCAGGAGGACCTGTCGGGGCTCCTTCCAGCGAGGCTCCAGCGGACTTGAACGATCGAAATTTCGCACTAGGACCATGGATCCGGGAACGATTTCATGCGGTGCCACCTCGGTATTGTCTGGAAATGCGGCGGCAACCTGTGAACGACAAGAGTTGAGGGCAGACATCAAGGAAGCTAGGTAATCTGTCAGCATATTACTTGAAACATCGGTAATACTTCGAGGTCTAGGAGTACCCCACATGTTAGGGGGGCGGCCGAAAACGACCTCATACGGGGACAGACCTGATCTGGAATGTGCGACCATGCGCATATAAAACAAAGCAACTGGCAGAGCTACTAGCCAGTCTACACCTTTCTCTTGACAAACTTTTGCAATTCGAATTTTCAGGGTCTGATTATGTCTCTCTACGAGACCGGCTGCTTCAGGATGGCGTACACAATGGAACTTCCACTGGTACCCTAACAGGGAAACCTGTTTCATCAACTCAGATGAGAATGGCTGGCCGTTATCAGAATACACGACTCTAGGGAGTCCATAACGGGGGAAGAACTCACGAACCAACTGCTTGGCAGTGGTCGTGGCTGTGTAATCTGGGACTGGATATGCTTCTGTCCACCTGGACAAAGCGCATACTACTACGAGGACATACTTGAAACCTCGACATCGCTCCATCTGAATGTAATCCATCTGGAGGACTTCAAAAGGGTGGTCAGGGGGCTGGAATCCACCTTGTTCCACCGGGACACTTTTACCTGGATTAAACTGACAACATATCATACAGGTACGGACTTTCTGCTTGGCTGCAGCTCGTAAATGCTTGTTGAACCAAATATTCTGGATACTGTCTAACATTGCTTTTTCTCCTAAATGTGCTGGACTATGTGCGGTATTAATAATGACTTGAACCATAGAGTCGGGGAGAAACCATGTGGTTTTACCCTTCATTACCCATCCCTGATCTGTCTGGACCCCTCCTTGTTCGGACCATTTCTTGATTTCATCGGGAGTAGCATGTAACTGGATATCTATGACATCTTGAGTAGGGTCCTTAACTGTCATACATGTAGTCGGATCTGGAGTATGTGTCTGTGTTGGCTTAACTGAAATGTCTAGAGCCTGTGCTGTAAGCTTGGCTGTGCGATCTGCTAGATCATTACCTTGGGAAATAGTGTCAGTAACCTTCGTATGTGCTTTGCATTTCATGATGGCAATGGATGTCGGTAAATGTATTGCATCTAACAGAGCTTGAATAAGGAGACCATGCTGAATCTTGGTTCCATGAGAAGTCATGAAACCTCTCTCCTGCCAGAGCACTCCGAAGTCGTGTACGACTCCAAATGCGTAACGTGAATCGGTGTAAATATTAACTTTCAGGTTCTTGGCGTGAATGCAGGCTTGTGTCAGAGCAAATAGCTCTGCTGCTTGAGCAGACAGGGTGTCAATACGGTGTGTCCCTATAACTTCAGTGTCAGTAGTCACTGCATACGCGGCTACTAGTTCTCCTGTACTTGTTCTCATGCATGAACCATCCACATAAAGTGTCAGGTCGGGATTTGGTAATGGAATATCTGTCAGATCTTGTCTTGGCTTTGTCATAATGTTAACTACTTCCACACAGTCGTGTGTGGCAGGATTTGGATTAACTGATGGTAACAGTGTAGCAGGATTTAGAACGTTGCAGCGTCTGATTTCTATGTGTGGCTGGAACAGTGTCAATTCATAACCTGTTAAACGTGCAATTGTCAAGAACTTCCACGGAGTGTGGAACTTGTACGGTCAGGGAGTGTCCTAAGACTATGGAATCACTTTGTCTGATAGCTAGTGCTGTGGCTGCAACTGACTTGAGGCACGCAGGCAGAGCCTGGGCTACAGGATCTAATGTGCTCGAAAAATAAGCACAGGGCTTGTATTGTCCTGCTTGATCTTGTGTGAGAACAGATAATGCTGTACCTTCACGTTCTGTGACAAAGTGTAAAAGGCTTACTGTAGTTCGGTGTAGCTAGAACTGGAGCTTGGCATAGGGCTTTCTTTAATTCATTAAAACTAAGTGTATGTTCAGATGTCCAAGGGAGAACAGTCGATACGGCTGCCTCCTGGGTCGTTAACTGTATCAGTGGCTTAGCTAGAAATGCATACTGAGGAATCCATTGTCTGCAATAAGAAGTAAGGCCAATAAAAGCACGTACCTCCTTCTGGGTCTTGGGCTGAGGAAGACTCGCTATTAACTGGATACGATCTGGTGTCAACTGCCTACCCCACTTGGACAGCAAGTGGCCTAAGTAGATTACTTGCTGGACACAGAATTGAAGCTTAGAAGGGGACACCTTGTGCCCCATCTCGGCAAGGAAATACAAAACTGTGAGTGATGCTCGCTCGCAAGCACGTTCAGAACGGGCTGTGATCAGTAGATCATCGACATACTGGAGCAGGGCAGTGTCAGTTGGCATGTGAATGTTGTCTAGTTGCCTCTTGAGTGCTTGACTGTAAATACTAGGACTTTCTGTGAAACCTTGAGGAGCGCGTGTGAACATATAGCTCCTTCCATTTAAACAAAATCCGAAAAGAAACTGGCTGTCTGGATGAATGGGGACACTGAAGAACGCGTTCTTGAGGTCTATGACCGTAAAAAATGAGGCTTCGGAATCAATGGCTGTTAATAGGGAAGAGATATCTGGGACAACTGGGTACTGTGGAATAATGCATTTATTAAGTTCTCGAAGGTCAATCACTAATCGATATACTGGAGGTGCATTTGGATCAGTACGTTTCATGACAGGAATGATCGGAGAATTACATATATTGGAGTCAGTTTCTACAACTACTCCTTGAGCCATGAGCTCGTCAATAATTTTGGATAAGGCTGCTACAGCCTCAGGTGGCAATCTATACTGTCTGATTCGTGGTAACACTACACCTGGCTTGAGAGTCACACGATGGGGTGTGATTTGCATAAAACCAACATCAGTTTGACCTTGCGCCCATAGATGCTGCGGAACATTGGACAATCTGGGATCAAAATCTCGTAATACATAGTGACCCTTGAAGTCACGTAGGAACAATCGTATTCCCTCTGGGGAACAGCATATAACTGCACCTAACTCTTTCAGTGTCTTAATGCCTAATAATTTTTCTGGACATGACTTCGTAAGTAACAGATCAGTAGTGCGGGTCAATGGACCTACTTCTAGAGTAACTGGCTGAGATATCTCATTTACGATAGGTTTTCCTGAAAATCCAAGGGAAACATTTCTAGAGCCTGAGAGCGGAGCCCCTGGAACTTCGGCGTGACTGATGGTGGTCCTACTTGCCCCTGTATCAATCAGGAACTTTCTGTCTTTCCCTAGTACTTGACTGTGAACATAGGGACCTTCTTGATCTACAGGTATCTCGATGAGAGGCAAGCCTACCTCCCTCTCTAGGCTGTTTCATGAATATGGCTGATACTCTGGATACTCGGACTGTGCATACTGGTACATCTGCTGTGTACCATGCTGTGTTGCAGCAATGGGCTGCGGTACTGGAACTGTCTGTGGTGCATTCTGTGGCTGAGAAGTCTGTGAAACTTGCTCTTGTCTAGGCGGACGTGGTCTTTCTTTAGTCTTACCGGTAGCTATGTTGTGTTTCAGAACTGCACACTCGTTTATAAAATGACCTGGCTGTTTACAATAATTGCAGTTCCCTTTAACGGGAGCTGCAGGGTGACTGGCTTGATTCGGACCCCTCTTCTGACTGTCTTGAGGAACAGATTGTGCAACTAGTACTTTCATTTTCGTGTCTTTCATACGCTTTCTCTCGTGTTCTTGCTCTTCTGATTCTATTCTGGTGATATTGAAGCATCTGTAACATCTGGGACGGGGTATTAGCTTGCCAGGTACTTTCGACTTTCAAAACTCGTTTTTTAATTGGTGGACTTGAATTCTCGACTAATTTAGTAACAAAAAGGTGAGGGTATGACTCGCTACTTGTCTTGAGGCCACTGTTTATGGTAAAACATTTCTCAAATCTAGAATAAAAATCACTAATGTCTTCGTCTTGTTTCTGTTTACAGGCTGAGATTGCATCCCAG
The DNA here is from genome assembly GCF_964261635.1 of Lissotriton helveticus. Classification (NCBI taxonomy): domain Eukaryota; kingdom Metazoa; phylum Chordata; class Amphibia; order Caudata; family Salamandridae; genus Lissotriton; species Lissotriton helveticus. Next base: position 1,606,541,517 of record NC_136068.1, on the reverse strand, counting down.
TCTTCTTTTCTAGTTGTCAATAATCTAGGCAAAACTTGTATTAATAATTCTGGTAATTCTTTACATTTGTCTCCAAGACCGGTACCTGGTACTCGTATCTTGTCTTCAGCTTCTAGAACTGCCCAATCGATCTTTTTCTCTCCCACCTCCCATTCCTTTTCCTTGAGTTTCTCATATACCCCTGCGGGCAATAGGACCTTTAACATTTTAATAATATCTGGATACGTGTATTCTCCCATACGGAGCATGTCTTTTAATTCTCGGTGGAACCCTGCTGGATCTTTATCCTGACAGGGAATTAACTTTTTCATCTCTAAGAGTTCCATCTTTGTAATCGGGGTGTAAACAAACACTCGTTCTAGTTCGCCACCCGTTCCTCTAACTGGGTGGACTTCTCGTAACGGATTCTGTCTGTCTATGTAAAAGGTCTTATTTTCTGGAGGTGAGACATGAACAAAATGCGGGTTCAAGAACATACTATATTTGTGGCGCTGTTCTAGAATGACACTAATCAAATCGGTACCTAAACCTTTCCATTTATACTGGAGTAACTCGTTCAGGACATCGTGTAACGGACCTGGATCAGAATGTTGACCCTCATACAAAGTAATGAGGTGTTGAATCATATACATACCCGCCAGTCGTTGCTCGGCTGGGGGCAATTTCAGAAACATTTGTACCACTATTTCGTCTGGAAAAGTGGTAGAATCAGTAATCCATCGGACTGCTGATCGGACTAGTTCTTGTTCATGCATAGTACTTAACTCGTTATAACCGATTTGTGATTTCAGAATGTGATCGGTAGCTTGAAATACTTGTTCTAGAGAACCTTGTTCTGGTGCCGGGTGATGGAAAGTTGACTTGTGTTCTAGGCGTAAATGGCGATCTGGAAATCTAGAATTTCCTACATACGCTATTCTGGCGGGATTCTCGTCCTCTACCTCTTCCGCAGAGTCATTTTCTTTTTCGCTTACTTGTGTTGCCTTACGTTGATCATGTAACCTTATTATTTCCTTACGAATTTTCTTATACATACTCTCTATACTGCTGATGGTCTTATGCTTACCCTCGGCTATATTATCACTCCACTTTGTCAGGACTTTCATTTCAGCTTGATTTTTGGTCGGATAATCTTGTTCTCTTATTAGACAATTAATCAGAAACTTTAATATCATGAGCTGGACTTCAACTTTTCTTTGGCACATGACGTCACTAATACTTTCTGGATCATCCCCTGTACGGATGAAACGGTATATTCTGTCTAGATCTCCTTTCATATCTGGTAGGGTGACTAGATACTCGGTCACCTTTCTTACGCGTAATGAATATAAAACCATATTATCCTCGCCTGGGACTGGATCATAGCCACATTCGTTAAGGGCTTTTCTTATTTCTGCAACAGACTGATACCTGGGCGTACGCTGTGACGCTTGTGCATGTAATTCGGCTAACGTTAAACGCTTGTGTGGCGGCGGGGTTCCTGGAGGACCTCCCCCTGCGGCCCCTAAACTAGAGTCGTCTACTGATGCTCTTCGTCCTGGCAGAGTGGGAAATGGAAATGCAGGCTGGACTTGTATGGCGGGCTGGACCGGGGGTACCGTAACAGGTACTCCGGTGTCTGGAGGAGCGGGAAGTGCCTGATTTACAGGGACTGGCGGAGCGGGATTTGCATATTCTGGGACTGTGTCGTCCAAATAGGACGAAATGAAAATATCAGCTGCGGTCGGTTTGTGACGTAGCTTGGTCGGAACTAAGGGTGGCGGAAAATTACTGAATGCCTCCGGGGTCGCTTTTGGCAAGCCCTCGGCAAGAAGAGGATACATACCCTTAATAAGAGCATGCCTCTGTCTGTCTGACTGTTCGGCTTTAACTCGTTCACCTATCTCGATTAATTCTTTTTCTTGTGCTCGCTCTAAGGATTCTCTACTTAATTCAGACTTTCTGATTTCTTTTTCGGTTCTTTTATGAGATTCTTTGCGCCATAACTCAATGGCGTCTTTCTGTGACTGTCTGGCTTTCTTTTTCCATAATGCTTCTTCTACTCTCATGATGCACTCGGCATCCCACGTACCTGATACGGGCCATCTATACTTTTCTTCTAACTCTTTGGTATACTCTACCCATAAATCTAGATACAATATGGCGCTTATGCCATGTTTCTGATACATAAAATGACCTGGACTGTCCCTAGGCGGGACAGGAACTGCTTCTTCTAGCAGACCCTTTCTAGTTTTTAACTGACGTAATCTCGAAAAGAGGGACATTGCAAACTTGAATCTGAACACAATACAATACACGAGGAACAATAACAATTGAGAAAACAATTCAGGCATACCACGACATTGAAAATACATTGAATAACATTATGAAGCAACAGTTCGGACAGAATACTACCTGGAACACTGAACAGAAACACATGAATTTCTCGAACGGAACAGGCTAGAGTTACTGGATGCGCTGCTGAAACAGCACGGAACATACCGGTCCCATAAAGGGACGCATCAAGACCCGTATCCACCTAGGTGAACACTTCGTTTCAGATCTGCGTACCCAGACCCATCGGACCAGAGACAATTTAGATTGACCCTGTCTAGATACTACCCCAGCAACGGTACTCACCGGGCAGCAAGAACGGAAGGCCTCAGACTGGACGGGACTGCTTCGACGCCGGACGAACGAACTTCGGACTTCTGTTACGGGTGGGCCTCCGGATACCTCGGACCTTGGACTCTCGGCTTGGGCTCTGGTCGGGACTCGCCGCGTTCCTCCACCGCCTCGTCTGGATGCTGGACCGCCACCTCCGTCTCCTCCGTGGGCCTGAGGGATACTTGAAGCAGAAATATCTGCCGGTGCACGGTATGGTTCCGTCACGGCTGCAGAGGGTCAGGGGGCCGGCGTGGCTTCACCGGCGCGTGGGGAAAGGGCAAGTCCCTATTCGGGCGCCATTATGTGGTAAATAAATAAATAATACCTCTATTTTTGAATGGATAAATGAATAACAGATAGCTCAATAAATAAGAGTCAAGATTCGAGGTAGTAGGAGTTTGCAGGTTTATTACAGCATAAAGGACAGGAACAGGACAACCTGCATAGGAATAGGATGGCAGGGCCCGGCAGCTGCCGGGGCTGGATCTGGGATGAGCGCGCTAGCTTTTAATAACAATACACAAGTATATATAGTAAAACAGTTGCATTACAGTACATATGATAGGCGGAGCGGTGGGTGGAGCAAAGGGTGTGACGCGTAGCAGTCGCGAAAGATAAGGGTGAAAGTAGGTGTAACAGGGCGTATACATAGACATGTGATGCAAACGTAACAGAATATGTCATAAATGGGGCGGAAATGGGGCGGAAACATGGAGGGGGCTACCTAAGGAGCCGGGACCTCTAACCTAATGGTGCGCGCAAACTGGCAATGAAGTATTACTAGGAGAAGCTGGGGGCTACGAACTCTGTGTTAGGAGCAGAGACTGAAGTCTGGAGAGTCAGGGCGACATGTACCTAAACAGTATCTAGTATCTGATGTTTAGAGAACATGTTGATATAAACTAGAAGTCAGGAGGGGAAAGGCTAACAGACTCTAAGACTGGTGCATGCATTATTCTACATGTAGTGCGTGATGAAGAATATTAAATGACCATTAAATACAGTATTTCTCTAACATGGAGACGTAAAGGCTAGACTATGACGGAAACTATTGATGCGATTCAGTAGCTTTAGGAATGCAGAGAAGGAGGGCTGGACTGATAACTAGAATCATAACATACTCTTGGCAGACTCAGAGGCAGAGCCAGGCTGAACCGGGCACTGCGAGGCAGGAAGTAAGTGAAGGGTCAGGGATACAGGTGGGGGCTGTATCGCTCCTCAGCGAGGGCTTCAGGAGACAGGAGCTGAATCTGGTGTCCGGGCCCTTTTGAGGCCTAGGAACGGGGACTTTACAATGAAATAACGTGCACACTGAGAAACGTGGCAACGTAGCTTTACATAGGCCTGATATTCGTAGTTTTCACGAGAACTGGAAACAGGCATACTAGAGGTGGACACTCTACTATAATTGCGTCTTTAATCGAACATGGGGAATACATATGCATATTAATCATGCACACATAACATATGATGGAGAACGCGTAGGGACACAGATCATGGCAGAATTTACTTTTCCACAATACCGATTCATAGGCGGATACACCTAGACCGGTAAACGACAAAAAAGTAAACCATAAACGTGTTACAAAAGCGTGGCCAAAGAATGTAACGTTTGGTTTCGTAGATATTCTCAAAACACACATGGTAAATGGCTCACCTAACTGGTACCGGTCTCCCTCTTGTGGTTCCCGGCGCCGTCTGACAAGGACGGTCATGTGACCGGAAGTCGCAGTGAGTTAAGTACCGGTGTCTTGCTTTCAACATAGAGGCAATTGACGGTCTAGCTTTCTCTAAGCATTGGCAACAAAGAGAAGAGTTACGTGGACAGTGTTGTGAATAGAAGAAGTATACAGTATTATCTCTATATTGGTAGCCTTGTGTTTATTCTTTTATGAGATCCATTTGGGATGTAATGCTCGCGAGTAACGGCAATGTTTGCAGATTATGCGGAGATTTCTATTAATTATCCGGAATTCCAGTCTAGTTGTATGCTCACTGAATTGCGTCGTACAAGTGGTTAAGCTGAATTCGAGCAAGCAAAGTGCTTGGAGAAGCGGAAGTAACACACCTATGCTGTTTGTTTAGGGGTGTGTATTATAATTCGTTAATTGGATAGTGGGAATACTTAAGAGCATGTTGTGGAGTATAGCATTGCTATGAAGAGTACACTGGCACTTGTAACACACCCTAAAAAATATATATATATATACAGGCCAGGGGTACAGGTGCTCGACACCAGTTGAGGGGTACTCTCTCATAAACATTTTTCTACATATTTAGGCTAGATGGAACATAACACAAAATGTATAGACTTGGTGTATCTCCATAATCGTATGAGTCGGGGCTTAAAACTGAAAAAATATTTTGCAGGAAAAACACCAAGCAGTAAGAATGTTAAGAATATTCCTGATGTTCTGTTGAATGATGTGTACACAATAAAAGACATACAAGCTGTTCATTTACTGTTGTCCATTACTGAACGAGAAGATAGCCCTATGGAAATGGGGCAACTCTTGAATGAACTAAACATTGATATGGATCTTGGGGTTGCAAGTGGTCTCAAGGGCAAATCCACATGGACGCCCACACTACCAGGCGGTAATAACATTGACAATTTCCACAAACGGGTTCTTGAAGACCTGAACAAAATCAACACCAAGAAACTAAATGAAACCTTCACATTTAAAGACAATTTAACCAAAGGAGAGCGTCTTGCCCTCACCACTCTTACCCAGATTCCCACCATTATTATTCGTGAGGCAGACAAGGGAGGCAACATTGTAGTTATGAATATCGACGACTATAACAATGAGATTTTGAATCAATTAGCAGACCAATCTTGTTATGTACAAATCTCTCACAACCCAATGGTCACACTGACAAACACTATCAATGACCATCTACATAAATGGAAAGAAGATGGTCTCCTGAATGAAGACGAATACCTTTATCTCAAAGTGCTCAAACCTACTTTCCCATGGCTTTACACCCTTCCAAAAATCCACAAGGATCTCCCCTTTCCGCCAGGTAGACCCATTGTCTCGGGAATTGGGGGACCGACCGAAAGACTAGCAGAATATGTAGATCTATTCCTAGGCCCTCTGGTCAAGAATTTGCCTTCACATATTCAGGGAATGGCAACCGCACACCACCCTAGTCACCATGGACGTGGTCGCACTCTACACCAGTATTAATCCAACACTGGGTATAGAAGCGATCACCAAAGTCTTATCAAATCGACCAGCATCTCTTTGGGCGCATACGCAAATGCTAATCTTTATGATGAACCTAATCCTAAACAATAATTTTTTCATATTTCATAAACAGTGGTACCGACAAAAGAGAGGGGTAGCCATGGGCTCCAAGATTTCGCCATCTTTCGCTAATCTTTTCATGGGTGCTTTCGAAGCTGACCATATTTGGGGCACCCAGGGAAGCACATACACTGACTCTATTCTGTTTTGGGGTCGCTACATAGACGACTGCATCTTACTTTGGACTGGGACAGATGAACTGCTACAAAGTTTTTTTGATTACCTCAATCACAACAACTGGGAACTAAGCTTCACCATGAAATCCAGTAAGTCTCGCATAGAATTTTTGGATCTGGAATTCTATATCATAAACAATGTGCTACACAGCAAACTGTACAGAAAACCAACTTCTTGTGATGCTATTCTGCGAGCTGATAGTTTTCATCCACCACACCAGATCAGATCCATACCTTTTGGTGAATTTCTCCGTGCACGACGAAATTGTACTGATGACAATGATCTCAACTCAACAATACAAGATATGGAAAAAAGATTCAAGAAACGAGGCTACCCTAACACAATTCTATCAGAGGCAAAAAAGAAACTCAGTAAAATCAAAAGAACAGACGCTTTGAAGACTAAAATTTCCAACAAGGCGAAAGAGACCAATGTGAGAATGATCACAGAGTTTAATGCCCTACACTGTTCAATCAGGAAGATTTTGACCAAACACTGGGGTCTGCTAAAAGCTGACTCAACATTGAAAGACATTATTCCTACATCCCCTCAAATCACTTTTCGCAAAGGGAAAACACTGAGGAACAGACTTAGTCCTACAGTCCCACGCATTGACATGACCCCGAATTGGCTAACACAACGCAATAACGGGTTCTACAAATGCGGTTTTTGTACCATGTGCAAATGGGCAAAACACAAAACTAAACACTTTGACGGACCGAATAAAGAAATATATGACATCAGAGTAAACATCAACTGCACCACAAAATATGTAATATACATAATTGAATGCCGGTGTGGTAAAAGATATGTTGACAGTACCATAAGAACATTAAAAGAAAGGATCTCGGAGCATATGAGGGCCATCCAGAAACAAGATCCTAAATATCCTGTGGCACTACATGTAGCCAAATGCCAAGAAAAAACAGAGGATTTCGCAGTAGCCTTCTTTGGAATTGAAACTGTGCCAGTTCACATAAGGGGTGGCAACCGCGAACTAACCCTTAGACGCAAAGAAGCTACTTGGATCATGCGCCTTCAAAGTATAGAACACGGTTTAAATTATAACCCAGAACTACAATTCTTTTTGGGTAACTAGATCACCAATCCGGAAAGAACCGAAACAAACAAAGAATAAGAGCTCAAAAACCTGACTTTGTTTTTATTGTGTTATTGGTTGGTTCTAATTTTGCTTCATCGGGTTTTGATCCAAGTCCTTTAATGTAATAGGCCCCAGCATTTTTCACACACGTGAACAACTTTCTCTTTAATGTTCGACTCATACGATTATGGAGATACACCAAGTCTATACATTTTGTGTTATGTTCCATCTAGCCTAAATATGTAGAAAAATGTTTGAGAGAGTACCCCTCAACTGGTGTCGAGCACCTGTACCCCTGGCCTGTATATGTATATATATATATATATATATATATATATATATATATATATATATATATATATATATATATATATATATTTAGGGTGTGTTACAAGTGCCAGTGTACTCTTCATAGCAATGCTATACTCCACAACATGCTCTTAAGTATTCCCACTATCCAATTAACGAATTATAATACACACCCCATAACAAACAGCATAGGTGTGTTACTTCCGCTTCTCCAAGCACTTTGCTTGCTCGAATTCAGCTTAACCACTTGTACGACGCAATTCAGTGAGCATACAACTAGACTGGAATTCCGGATAATTAATAGAAATCTCCGCATAATCTGCAAACATTGCCGTTACTCGCGAGCATTACATCCCAAATGGATCTTATAAAAGAATAAACACAAGGCTACCAATATAGAGATAATACTGTATACTTCTTCTATTCACAACACTGTCCACGTAACTCTTCTCTTTGTTGCCAATGCTTAGAGAAAGCTAGACCGTCAATTGCCTCTATGTTGAAAGCAAGACACCGGTACTTAACTCACTGCGACTTCCGGTCACATGACCGTCCTTGTCAGACGGCGCCGGGAACCACAAGAGGGAGACCGGTACCAGTTAGGTGAGCCATTTACCATGTGTGTTTTGAGAATATCTACGAAACCAAACGTTACATTCTTTGGCCACGCTTTTGTAACACGTTTATGGTTTACTTTTTTGTCGTTTACCGGTCTAGGTGTATCCGCCTATGAATCGGTATTACTACTTAATTCTCCTCCCGGTTACCACACGATTGCTAAAAACTTTTGGTAGGTCGCCTTTTCTTCTCTATATTGAGTACTTTGTTTGAGTGATTTGTAACGGGCTACTTAGTTTTTGAAATATTATTTGTAAACTCACGTTTTAGATTTACCAATAAACTTTCGCACAATTGGAACCCAGACCGCTGGATACGCCCAAATACCGTGTTCCAGCAAATACCCATACCGGGTGCTTTTTTATGGCAGCAATAGATCTGCCACACATGAGGGTAAGACCTTTTTATCTTAAACGCTCGTATGCACTACCTATTGTCCGATGGCATTGTGGGTAATACGGTAGAAAGAGCATGTAATTCCTGCACCTGTTTCTCGTTAGCAATATACCCAATAACGATAAAATTGGTATTAAATACTTTTGATCTATATCTTTCCACGAGAAATTCCAGAATGTCCTATATATTTTGGGGTTTTTTTCTGTGTTTTTTTCTTTGCTTTTTTCTTGCCACCCTTTGTTGTCTTCCATGTCATGCTACATAATAGGAGTGTATATTCTCCCTGGAGAATCACTACCATAAGTTACGCAATGACCGGAATTCGAATTCCTTCCCTAGCCCTCCATTTTTGCATTATATATATGGAGTCATATACCGTCTAAACATTGAATGTATATAACTACTATTATTATTTTTACTTCCACGTCCTTCTTACTATCGTTATCGTGCCCCCAGCGATTATCAGGCAGATAGCATCGCAATAAGAGTGCACTGAAACTATGAACAAATTGAGAAATTTAACGATGATTAGCATTCATATCTTGTCACACCTTGTTGTAGGATGTCCAGCAAGAATTAGGAAATATGTTTAGATTGTATATATATATATATATATATATATATATTTTTTAACTTCACCAGTCACTTGGGACACCGACCTATCAGACACACTTCACTTTCCTCATCATTGTCTTACACTTCACCCTATTTCCGGTCAGTTTTCACGTATTGTTATGTATATCGTTCGCTTTTTAGAATACTTTTCCCTCCTGTTTCAATCACAACACAGGAATGTCACCCTACCAGTGATATGTAGTCACATTGACACTGAGTCACTCAATGGCATGTCGTTTGTCACCTGGGTTTTTTTTTTTTTCCACACCCAAGTCACCACTGCAATGTGTTCTTGAGTAGAACATGAACACATATGTGTTGTTTTTTTTATGTTTTCACATTCAGCCCTGAATATTCGCAGTTTGTTCCCTGCGATGAAACACGTGTTGGCATATACTAAGGAACAATAAACAAGAATACTTCAAACAAGAAAAGAACGTTTCTGTACTGAATTGTGTTAAATCAATGCTTACCTATTCCTGAAATCAAAGATTTCTGACTGATGTGCTCAAATTATTTTCAAATACCTGCTTTCGATACCACTACGATTAAGTATTAACTGTAACTGTATAGTGCAGGGGTATTGCTGTGTATTGTTACTTTGGGGATCCCACGGGGTCCGCATTCAGAGCGGTTGTGAGGGTTACCGCTCACCTCATTGCCTATACTGATCACTCACTGTCACCATTACCTTGCGGTTACCCAGGTTGTGCGCCTATACACTCTGAACCAGATAAAAACCTCCCAGTTGTTTGCTTGAATCACGCGTCTTGAGACTGACTCACTTCGCAGGGAGGGGGAAGCGCTGGAGGGAAATACTGGGCCTCTGGAACACTTTCGGGAAGAACATTCCAGGTTGCTTGAGCTGCTTCATAATCTGAACTATGCAGCACACTCAGCACGCACCCATCATATGGGAGACAAATCCGGCAAACTGATGTCGTGGTCGATACGGCAAGACATGACCACTGCACCCGTGACAGCAATACAGACCACACAGGGAGTCATGATGCACACTCAAAATGATATCCACTGTGCATTTGTGACGCACTACTCCACAATATGCCGCAACTTACAGACAGTCCGCAGGAAGAGGTGGGTGCTCCTCCTGTCACCGGAAGATATAAGAGATAGTATCTTCTCTCTCTAATGGAAAGATGCCAGGTACTTATGGACTGCCGCTGAATTCTATAAGGCTTACCCAGATGTGCTAGTACCAGAGCTGATACGAGTTTATGAGGCAGCGCTAGAACATTCAACGCTCACCCACACACAAAACGAGGCAACACTGGTCTCCCTTTTGAAACCGGGCAGGGACCCTGTTCTCCTGGGCTCCTTCTGAACACTGACTATAAAATCCTAGCCTCGACCTTAGCCAGACGAATTGCTCCGTTCGTGCCAAATCTGGTGCATGCAGAATAGGTTTGTGCCCACCAGAAGCACCTACCTAAATATTTGTCGACTCTTTGAAGTTCAAAAATATGCTACGGAAGTCTGGCCCAGTTCTTGCTATCTAGTATTAGACCTGGAGAAGGCGTTCGATTCGCTGGAGTGGCCTTACCTTGCAACAGTCCTACGCAAATATGAGCTGGGAGATGACTATTTGCAGCTGGTGCAACTGTATCAGCGCCCCACAGTTCGGGCTCTTACGGGCAGGCTCATATCAGACGAAAGCTGGGTAAGACGAGGGTGCCCTATATCCCCATTACTCTTTTCCCTTGCCATGGAGCTGCTGGCAGCGCTCTTCCGAGAGGGTGGCGCAAACTGGGGCATCCCATTGAGCGATGGGTTGCATATGGTGTCCTTATACGCTGACGACCTGCTGTTGTACATGTGAGATCTCCACGCTGTGCCGTCGGAGATATTGGAACTGTTTTGTAGGTTTGAGGCAGTATCGGGCCTCAGGGTAAACTGGGCAAAGTCGGGCACTTACTTCTTTCGCGAGGACATAGCTGCGACAGATTATTATATTAATTTGCAAACCTTCCGTTGTATGTTCCAGTGAGGCTCTTTAGAGAATTCGGATTAGTTCGGGGTCTGATGTGGAATGTGGGGCGGCCTAAGGTAGCACAGCAGAAATTACATGCACCCCCGGAAAGTGGTGGCTTGGCGGTTCCACACCTGGATCTAGATTACCTGGCGGCGCAATTACAATGGGCTGAGCGTGGCTTAGTGGCAGGACTGTTTCACCCGCTACTCCCTCGTCCGTCCCAAATTTATGTGGAACTTGCACATAGGTGTTCTAAGAGGAGCCTTTCCCTCATGAAGGACGTGATCCCTTATGCCCCGGTATTGCCTCTTCTTGGGGCGCCCAGAGGCAGGGACTTTGTAACGGATGTGGCACTGACATCCTTGGCGGAGGCGGGGCTGGAGACACTGGGGGACCTATATACGGACGGTACACTACAGACAACCCTATCGGCTGACAGTGGATTGCTGGTGGGTCAGTTTATCCTGCATGCAGCCATTGTGTGGACGTTCACACTAGCGTGGGGTGATTTGACTAACGAACCGCCGACACATCAGTTGCTGAAATACCTGCAAGTAATGGGTGAGGGGTCTCTTGTGATATATTGGCTGGTGCAGGCCTTGCTTTCCCATGTACTTAAGCCATTGCACAAACTCTGCACACACTGGACTGAGGACAGAGGTCACCCCTGGACCGATAAAGAGTGGGATCGGGTTTTGGCTGGCGCCACACATATACCACGAAATGTGCGATTCAAGCTTATATAAACCAGAGGACTAAGACGAACATGGTGAGCTCCAGGTTCTGGGACCTAGGCTTTATAACAGCGAAGCGCCTTGTAACTAAAATGTGGAAAACAAGGACCCACCAGAGGCATCGCATTGGTTTCAATCCTTTGAGGTCTGGGCACGAGCGGAGAGCACCACCCTCCATAGGGAAGAAACGGCAGGGCTGAGCAAATACCCAATCGCGCACACCTGGGACGGTATGCTTGGGGCACTCGCACACCCAGATGCCGCACGACAACTGCCACTTTCTGTGCAACGGGCACGACCAGACACTTAGGGAGCCACTCGGAAGTAGGTGATACGCTGCCTTTATATGTCACTCTAACCGTTGATGTTCAACCAGCGATGCCCCCCTATTCTTCGGAGACGTTTTACAGATATAGCACCTATGAAACGCTACCTTCCCGCACGGAAAAGACATTTAAAAAAAAAAAAAGGAAATATATATATATATATATATATATATATATATATATATATATATATATATATATATATATATATATATATAATACAAGTTACAGCATAGGAGGCGGGAGTGGTAGCCCACACCTTAGACCAGCACAATAACCTAGCTGCGATACTGCTCAGTTGACACACTAAATACCTGCCACATACATTTTCGGTCATCTGATATCCCCCAACTTTGATTTAGATTTAGTATGGGTTATTGTTAAATGTAGGTATTTTGTTATAAGAACCAATCTCTAAGCACACAGGCCTGACATTTGCAGATCTACTGCTTTAATTGCTTCTGACTTGATGCTTGTCCCTGTTAAGGGGCTGTGACCAGTTATGTAAAGCCTTGATATGCATATACTATTGCTTTCATGTATTACTATGCACAACTACAAAATGACGCGCTATATACCGTTATTCTGGCCCTCCATTGGAGATGACAGAATGTACGAGCTGTAGGAGCCCAAGGTAACCTATCAGCACACATGTAGCATCATGCCACAACGGGAAACGGCACGGAAACAGCAAGACTGTAATATTCTGGTTTACATGTACAATGCTGTCGAGTAAATGCTAATGTAACTGAAGAGTAATGTATATGGATGCCTGTACGCTATTGTATCGGAAACTATAAAAAAAGTAATAAAAATATATATTTTTTAAATGGGGCGCTTTTACAAAAAACATGTAAATTGGAAGTAAACACGTGCCGCATTCGGCACAGCTGCCACTGTATCATCGTGGCGTGCTGTGCTATGGAAACCCATTTAACTAAATAGTGCTCTGAGGCTGTAATTAAAGCCTACTGAGTAACAACACATGTAACGAAGGGTGTTCTCATGGGAGTTTACAAAATGAGACCAGGCGGTACTAAGGGATTACTAAGCCTATTGACCAATGAGAAGCCACAGTTTACAAAGGACAATGACACAAGCCAATTACAAATATGGGCGGAGCTTTAAGGCCATACCTAAATATAGCATGCCTTGCAGAGCAGCGCATTATGTTCCCAGGTTCGACCTAAAAATTAACTTCTGGCTGGGAGCTACTTCTGGTAGCTAGTGATCGTCTGGTTGGAGACACCGGAGTTAGAATGCTACTCCAGATTGAGGCTATGGAAGTTGGAGTATGACAAGCGAAGAAGCAGCTGCAGCAGTTGGATCACTCTGTGAAGTAACTCTGAATGCATATGAAAATGGTGCGAGAGGTAGTTGCACACGTCAGTTAAAGCACGTCCGAACAAGTGAAGATTCGAAGTAAGCCGCTTTGAGGGTTTTGACTGTGGGCTTTGCTTTGCAAAATACCTGATACTCTGATTGGTCGAATTGGTGAATTGGTGCCCAGCAGTATCACAGGAAGCACACCTTGTTCCAATGAAATGTACAAGATAGTCGGAAACAGTTAAAGTAGTGTACCATAGGTTTCCCATACGGAGGTCGAAGTTTCTGAAAGCACAGCGTCCAGTGTGTACTAGCAAACCGTTCTCCTCCCAGATAGATGTAGTAATTTTGTGGCAGTAATATTCAGTAGGTTAGGGTGTGTCGCACCTCATTTTGATTTTGGTCACTTCAGCACAAAATATAAAATGTACGTCACTATTAATATGATCTTTGATATTCCACCAAATAGGTTTGAAAACCAAGAACCAAAAAGGTCATGAATCGATTTAAAGCCAGCCCCAATAGTTGGAAAATAGTTTGCCTAAGCCACTGAATTTCAGATGCTGAATGGATGGTTTGAAGTGCAAATGTCTGTCACAGAGGTTAGTGGTACCACTTTGTAGTTAAAACAGCTGTTCGCTAAATAAATTGTATCATGCCAAATATTCATCATGTACATTTTTGGCCATGATTTTTAATTCTTTATTTTATTTCTGTTTGTCAGTAGCCTTCCATCCTGCAGTGAGCTTGAGGTTACATATCTCTAACTCTGCGGAAATAATTTGTTCAAAGTATATAGGTATCATTTAGATAAGTGTAGTTTTCTTATTTAAAGTGTAGTAGGAAGAAATGACAGGCAGGTGTCACCCGGAGGATTTTATAGTAATGCCAGGGATGAGAAGTGTGTGTGTGTGTGTGTGTGTGTGTGTGTGTGTGTGTGTGTGTGTGTGTTGTGTGTGTGTTGTGTGTGTGTTGTGTGTGTGTGTGTGTGTGTGTGTGTGTGTGTGGGCGGGTGGCTTTAAATGGGTTGCATCCTAAAAAGTGTAATTGGGAATCCTTTCCAAGAGTCGTGGTCATCCTAAAGAAGGGCGCAGCCTAAAACATTTAAACTAAAATCCTTTTGCATAGATTAGAATGACCATACTTGACTATTGCTCTGCAGAGAAGCCAAGGTTTGAATGAAGAAGTGTCCAGAACACCTTAACGACCCATTGACCAGCAGTGGGAGAAATCTCTGCTGGCTTCAGACTAAACCCTAGAGGTCTTGGTTGTGATCTTTATAAATACCTATGCACAACCTTAATTCACATAGGCACCTAGAGCCGACACTATATTATATGGAAACCATTACAGAACATTCTGTAAAAAGCACACCACCTTGGGGAAAGCAAGAGTAAGTAAAACATGGGAAATGCTCACAGAAACTTGATGACTGATGTGAATCACCTTAACGGATTTTACAATTGTCGTTCACAAATTGATTTTACATTTTTTTATGAATAAAGCTAAGGATCTGAATGGAGGGCATGATGGGGTTTTTAATTACTGATTGGTTGAGACCCAGTGGGACCTGCCCCACTTGAAGCCCTGAGTAAGGTTAGACTTCAAAGAATTGTAAGCGTCATAAATACCTATGGCCTTGCAAACGAGTAAGTGTCCTAAAGGTTTATTGCATGGAGATGTGTGAATGTAAGCAAGCTTCCCTTTA
>NC_136068.1:1606428756-1606493756 GCF_964261635.1 Lissotriton helveticus | reverse complement strand
AGACACACACAGACACACACAGACACACACAGACACACACAGACACACACACACACAGACACACACAGACACACACAGACACACACAGACACACACAGACACACCTCTCTCTTCTAACTTAGGGCAGTCATTGAAGTATTTATGAAGTACCAAAGTCACAATACAAAACCATTTTAAAGAAATGGAACAAATTGTGATCAACAAAAAGACACCAATCCTATAACTGGAACCGGGGGCGTACAAACGAAGGAAATGGGGGAAACTTACTCAGGCAGCCTTGAAGCAAGGCTGTCCCCCGTTGAGAGAGAATTTAGATGAAGCTTGGAAGGAGAATGAGAACTGGTTGACCAGGGCGCTAGATAGGGTGGCGCCGTGGACGAACAGTGCCCCGGAGAGACGCACTAAGACGGCGCCGTGGTTCAATGATGATTTAAGAACAGCCAAGTCAACATGCAAATGTTTAGAGCTCGCTTGGCGTAAAAACTACGGTACCACGCTTAAGCTGGAATCTAAGAATAGCCTTTAAGAGTACCATGGTTTGATGAGGAAAACGAGAAGAGTTTTTTTTAAATAAGAAAATTGAGCTAGCAGAGAATTCCTCTAAGGAACTTTTCTCCATATATAAGGAGCTTACTTTACTGAACAGAACACTGGCTCCGGACACCTACTCCAAGGAGGTCTGCGAGCCTCTCGGGGACAACTTTGTGAAGAACGTCAAGACCATATATTTGTCCTTTCCGACGGGGGCCGGTGAGGTAAAAGCAGGACGAGCTGGGAGAATGAGGCTGATGGAGGATAAGTGCCTAAACCAGTTTGTGGTCCCTGTCCAATCGGAACTGATGAAAATAGTGCGGAGTATCCAGTCAGGCACCCCAACGGATGCTGCCCCACCTAAGATCTTTAGGAACCAGTTGGACATTTGGCAGAGCTATCCTTTCAGGCAATCTATGTGCCACTTGATTGGAAAATAGCTCAGGTAATTACGATTAAAAAAAAAAATAAGGCCAATCTGAACTTGTCCCATTTGGACGATTTTCGCCCTATTTCTCTTTTACCTTTGTGTGCTAAAGTGGTGGAGAAAATTGTCAATGCCCAGATAGTGAAATATATGGATGAATGTCAACTTCTCCACCCCTCACAATCAGGCTTTAGAGCTAACCATTCCACGGAATCGGCTCTGCTTTTTTCTACAGAGCTGCTTCGAAGGAAAGTAGATGAAGGTCGGACGGCTGCCTTGCTGTTATTGGACCTCAGAGCGGCATTTGATACCGTCTCGCATCCTCTACTGCTCGCCCGTCTAAGGGAGGCAGGGATTGTAGGGCCGGCTCATGACTGGCGGATAGAAGTTTTCAAGTCTACTGTCCCCCTCCCCCCCCTTTAAATCGGAATCTTGGTCCCTAAAGCAGGGGGTTCCGCAGGACTCTATTCTGAGCCCTACTTTATTCAATCTCTACATGGAACCCCTTGCGAAGATTGTGGAAACCTATGGGGTTGAGATTGTGTCCTACGCTGACGACACTCAACTGGTGGTGACCCTATCTCTACTCCCGGAAGAGGCGGCGGCTAACTTCTCCACCTGCCTAGCGGAATTGGCAGGCTGGATGAATAATAATTGTCTCCGCCTCAATGGGAGCAAAACAGAGCTTCTAGTGATGGGGAAAACACCATCAATTTGGTCTTCAGCTTGGTGGCCACCTGAACTAGGTCCCACCCCCAATCCCTCCGAGCACGTGAAAAACCTGGGTGTACGACTGGATGCTAATCTATCCTTTGAACATCATATTAGAGGGGTTGCAGGCAAATGCTACGGTATTCTGAAAAATCTTCGCAAGACTCTGGACCTACTCCCCATTACTGGGAGAAAAACGTTAATACACACCCTAGTTACCTCCCATTTGGACTATGGGAACTCGCTGTATATCAGATTCAGTAAGAAAGGATTGCATCAACTTCAATGTGTTCAGAATGAGGCTGTCAGGTTGGCACTGAATCTACCCCGGAAGTAGTCTGGGAGCCGTGCTTTAGCCACCTTGCATTGGCTCTCCATCCGGTAACGTATTGTTTAAAACTATGTGCATGGCACAGCGCATCGCACAGGGAAAGGGACCTTTATACTTACATAATATGCTGACCATGTACCGGCCTAAGTGGCTATTGAGATCCCTAGGAAGTATGCAAGTCCAGGTTTCACGTATTTACAAAGCACGGATGGGCGGCCGCTCATTCAGATACCTAGCCAGTAAACAATGGAACCCACTTCCTATTGAGCTCCGTATGGAACCGTCTGAGGTGAGGTTTGTACGAGAGTGGGGTCTGCAATCCTATGGTCACCCCAGTTTTATGCTTTTTGCTTCACTGGTTTACGACTTTCCCTGGCTGTGGGCCTGCTAATCAGACCCACAGCCTAGCTGTTCTCTCTCTAAATTGACAAACATGTACCTTAGGTGCATTAACCAATTGGTACTGGGCCACCTTATCAGTCCCTGTACAGTGTACCTTAGGTACCCTGGGCATGGGTGTACCCGGGGCCTACCAGGGGCTGAAGCATGTATTATGCCACCCCTGGCTGGCCATCTAAAACTGACACAACTGGCTGCAAGACAGCTGGGGCAAGGTGGTGTAATCACCCTTTGCTATAGATATAGTATACCTATATCTAACCCTAAAATGGACACATATATTCCTATCAGTCACTCCTATGGCAGGCCTTATCAATCCTGAAGGCAGAGTGCTTGGAATTATGTGAGATGGTGCTCTGGCATGAGCTGAGCCCGTCTGCAGCTTGCGGAACCAAGTCCTAATAGTTGTTCCATGATAACGCTATACCATATACTCTTAAGTGCATTATCAACCTCGCGGTTAAATGCTAACTCTGGTATAACATTATCAAAACATGTCGAGTAAGGTGTCATACGAATTGGAATACTACCCCTCGCCAATTCTGGCGACGGGGGTAGCATTCCACCCTTCTAGAGGGGCACGACATGTGTGTAACTGTGAACCCTGGTTAAAGTTAACTCGAGCCTTGGCATCACAAAATGGATGCTGCCACCAAAGACACAAGTCTGACCTCCTGCTGCTGGGAGTCCTTCCAGCGAGGGAGGCTTGGACAAAGGGTTTCCTGCCTTGGGAGGTGCTAGCACCACCCCAGACAGGATTTTGTGTATTGAGGTAGGGAGGCCTGAAAGGAATGAGACCTGCCTGGGGCACACAAGGTGCCCTGTGCATACACCGGTTCAAACCAGTTGCTGGGGCATCCCTGCCCCAGCTCTGGCGCGAAAACCGGACAAAGGATAGGGGGTGTAGCCACCCCCCCTTCCTGGTCCCACCCAGGGGAGGGACCTAGTTAGTAGTGCAGCCCCCTTTAGGAGAATAAAGGTAGGAGCTGGTCCCATTCCAAATTAGATTATCCTGTACAACTTTACAAGAAGAAACTCTGGACTTCGACGTTCTGCTCCACAGAAGACTGCAGAATCTCCCTTGTGGGCAAGGAGTGTCCACCCTGCAACTGCAGGCACCATCAAGCGTCCAGCGGCTTCGCTTTGTCGTCTTCCCTCGAGGATCCAGACTTCAGAGCCCGACGAGACCCGGATTCCCAGACCTCTCCGACCTCAACTCACATCTGCAGCAAAGCTGAGACCCGTAGGTGCGACGAGACACGTGGGGCCGGCCATCTTGAAAAAACCTGCACTTCGCTTCCAGCACGACTCCCGAGGTAAACTCGACCAAGTGCTTTGGGGATTGAGAAGCCCCAGTCCCGAGCAGCCCCTGCACCGAAGATCAGCCCTCCAGCTTCCACGAGATCAGCGTGGGGCCCTTCTGCTTGTTTGTTGCTCGACGCGTTGTCTGGTCACTTGCCGGCTGGCTAGTGGACTCCTAGACGACGAACCTTTAAATCTTCACTGCTGGTCTGGTTGCTCCAGACTGGCCCTTGCTCCCTTCCAAAAGAGGGGCATCCCCGACTCTCCTAGTCCGCGCCAGACGCCTTTTCCACTCACCGCGTGGGTTGCCTTTGCCAAGGCCTGTTGACTCCAAATCCGACACCGCCGACAGCGAGAGCCTGCGTGTGACCGCTCGTGCCTCCATCCTGGTCGTCGAAGACACCTCCTGGTCCATGTGGCTGCAGAGTCAAGCGTCCACTCTTCACCTGATCGCGACGACAGCATCTGTTTCCCTCCTGGTTCCACACCGGTCACTGGCTAGTGACTTTGAACACTGTCCCCTCTGCTTTCAGGTCCTCTTCTTCACTGATCCGCACTTGGATCGCACCAGACATCTTCCTCCTGGTCGCCTGCAGCATCTTTTCTTCCAGGCTCCATAGACTTCAACGCGAGAACCCGACACACTTTGACACCTATGCACCCGCAGCCCGTGGGTGAGGTAACGAGAGCATTTTGGTGCTCAAGGGTAGTTTAACTGTCCTAGTGTCTAGTTCCACAGTCGTTTTAGTCCTAACTAGTCAGGATTGTCCGTATTCACCTTTTACTTGAACTGTACTGTCCATAGACGTTGTTACGCATCTCGCGTGTGAGTTCACACTCTGCACACGCGTTCCGTGGGCCTCCTATTACTTACCTAGAGTTAGTGTAGCGTGGTCCCAACGATCCTACAGCCTCTGGACAGCTCCATTCCTTTTATCGACTTTCACTTTCCACTTACTTAGTATATGGTTTGTCGTGCCTCTAGGCACCATTGTAATTTCGTGCAACTTGTCGTATTTTTCGTAAGAGATTGTCATGTGCTTAGCCCTCTGACCTCATAAAGAGTTCAGAGGTGTTGTTGTTAATAGATATATTGTTTATTTTCATAACAACCTGTGTGGTGTCCTTTCATCTGGTATTCAAGGGGTTATATTGTGGTAAAACAGCTGGTTTCACATGCCAAAAGAGTTTAGCCTAAGACTGCTTAGTCCATGCTACCATTAGGATAGCTGGTCTATAAGGTTGACTTACAACCAATCACCATAAGGGTTGTTTGGACTGATACAAGGTGGTCACTAGAGCTAGTGAGCATCATATATCAGGCCAACTTCTCACATTGGTGTGCAGCGGTTGGGATTTGAGCTTGCTGTTGTTTTTACCACGTATAATCTTGAAATATCATTTGAAAGATCACATAAGGTACTATAGGTACATATAACAAGCTTAGAAATACTCTGAGTTCTACTGAACCAGCTGTTGTAGTAGAAAGGGCCTAGCACACCCTCACCACAACTCTTAGCAAGGGATCAGTAGGAAAACCCATAGTGTAGGTAGGTGCATCACTTGCACCTCACAAGAAAGCATGTCTACCCATGAGAGTCTTCAGAGACTCCCCTAGTGGTTAGTGACCCTCCACAGGTCCTTTCCAGATATGCAGCTCTCAGTTTCCAGGAGATGAGACAATTGTGTACCTCCAGGAAATTGAAATGGGGTTCTAACCCTACCACTCCTTTTCTGTTAGGTCTCTTAGAGACATATAATGCCAGAAGGGCTGCTACTGCAGGCCCCTCTAATTCAGATGGGAGCATGCCCCCCTTAGAAGGTACACCTGGTGATCCAGACTCCAACCTCCCTGAATCAGAGAATGAAGATAGGGAAGAAGGGGATGTATCTGGGGATGAGGCAGAAAATGGGCAAACTTTAGTCAGCAGACTTACAAGGGCCAACTTAGACCTACATAGGGAAGGAACTGGGGGACCCCCAGTGCTGACCCTTAGCAGGCCTAACTTTGGGGTTAGGAGAGATAGATCTCCTTCTAGGGACTCCAATAGATCTGTGCACTCTCATGCATCTGCTCAGAGGAGAATGACTTCCCCTCAGAGGAGAGAGCATGAAGCAAAGATGAGGGAGGCTAATCTGAGGATCCAAAGGGAAGAACTTGCCATTGCCAAGGAGAAGCTTGCCTTTGCTAGAGAGCAACAGTTGAGTGGGGTAGTCGCCACTGGTGGCAGCAATATCCCTAGGGATAGAGAAAGGGGTTTTGATACTAGAAACCTGAGTAAAATAGTGCCCTCCTATAAGACAGGAGATGATATCCACAAGTGGATAACTGCTCTGGAGAGGGCCTGCAAAGTACAGCAGGTACCCCAGAGTCAGTGGGCAGCTATATTGTGGCTCTCCTTTGAAGGTAAAGGTAGAGATAAGCTCCTCACTGTTAGAGATGAGGATGCTAATGATTACCAAGTTTTGAAAACTGCACTGATTGATGGGTTTGGCTTAACAACTGAACAGTACAGGTTAATGTTCAGAGACACCCAGAAAACTCGGGCTCAAGATTGGACTGACTTTGTTTATTGTGCCACTAAGGCTTTGGAAGGCTGGTTACTGGGAAGTAAAGTTACTGATTACACAGGATTGTATAATCTAATTATGAGAGAGCAAATCTTAAATAATTGTCAGAACCAGTTGTTGCATCAGTACTTGATTGACTCAGATCTGACCTCTCCCCAAGAATTGGGAAAGAAGGCAGACAGATGGGTCAGGACAAGGGTCAAGCAGCAGAACCAGAACCAGGGTGGTGGCCAGAAGAAAGCAGACCAGAAGGGTAATGAGAATAAGCAAAATGACCAGAACTCTTCAACAGGGCCCCAACAACCTAACGAGGGTGGGTCCCAAAATTCCCAAAAGAAGAATAATGATGGTCCTAAGAAACCATGGTGCCAATACTGTAAATGTAAGACTCACTGGTTTAGTGAGTGCACCAAGAAAGGCCAAACTCCTACCACTACTGTCCCTAAGACACCTCCACCCCCTAGTACAGTTAGTAGTGGTAGTGTACTTCCCAAGGCTATAGTTGGGTTAACCCTGGGAACTGAGGTGGGTTCTGACTTAGTCAGAATTCCTACTCCGGCAGTTCTTGTTTGTACTGGGGACATGGACATGACCCCTACTGTAAGTCCTAGTACTCTGGGCAAATACAGGCAAACGCCTTTAATCATTGGAAAAATGGCTCTGGCCTACAGGGACACATGTGTCAGTGTCACTATGGTGACACCAACATTTGTGGACCCTGACCAGATCATGCTAGGTTCAGACTACCTAGTTACCAATGCTAGCAATGTCACTACCAATCACAGTATGGCAGTTGTTAATTTCTCCTGGGGAGGGGTAACTGGCCTCAAAAGGGTTGTAGTTAGTTCAGACCTCCCAGTAGATTGTCTTTTGGGCAATGATTTGGAACCCTCACTGTGGTCAGATGTGGAGTACAGGACTCATGTAGAAATGCTAGGTCTTTCCTCACATGTCCTTGCTGTGACCAGGTCACAGGCCAAGAAATGCCCAGCTGTACAAGTGCTGGATCCTGGAAGAATGGACCAGACACTACCCAAGAGGAAGAGCAGTAGGGTAAGGCTGAGCCTTCCCCCCTGCCTCAGGTTGAGGATCAGCTCTCACAGGAGTCTGGCCCAAAGACCCCAGAAGGAACTGTCCTAGAAGAGCTTGAACCTGAACAGGTTGAGTTTCTTGGGACAGGGGGACCTTCCAGGGCAGACCTGAGGCAGGCCCAGTTAGACTGTTCCTCCCTTGAACCCCTCAGACAGCAGGCTGCTGCTGAGGCTGCAGGGAATGCTACAGGTGCCCATAAGGTATATTGGGATGATGGACTCCTATACTCTGAGGCAAGAGACCCCAAACCTGGTGCTACCAGGAGGCTGGTCATCCCCTTGACTCTTAGAGGTTTCCTTCTCACCTTAGCCCATGAGATTCCCCTTGCAGATCACTTGGACCAGAACAAGACTTGGGACATGCTTGCCCCACACTTTCACTGGCCTCACATGTCTGAAGACACCAAAGAGTTTTGTCGCTCATGTGTCACCTGTCAAGCCAGTGGCAAATCAGGTGGCACAACAAAGGCCCCCCTTATACCACTACCTGTGGTGGGGGTACCCTTTGAAAGAGTGAGGAGAGACATTGTTGGACCAATGGACCCCCCAACAGCATCTGAGCACAGATTTATACTGGTGGTAGTGGATCATGCCACCAGGTATCCAGAAGCTATTCCCCTTAGGACCACTACAGCTCCTGTTGTGGCCAGGGCCCTACTTGGAGTTTTCTCCAGAGTGGGGTTTCCTAAGGAGGTTGTCTCTGACAGAGGTGCAAACTTCATGTCCGGATACTTGACTGCAACGTGGAAGGAGTGTGGTGTAAATTACAAATTTACTACACCCTATCACCCACAGTGCAATGGGCTTGTTGAAAGATTCAACAAAACCCTCAAAGGGATGATAAAAGGGTTACCTGAAAAGCTTAGGCGAAGATGGGACATCCTTTTGCCCTGCCTCCTGTTTGCTTACAGAGAGGTCCCACAGAAGGGGGTTGGTTACAGCCCTTTTGAGCTTCTGTTTGGGCATCCTGTAAGAGGAACCCTATGTCTTGTGAAGGAAGGATGGGAGTTACCTCTCAAAAAGCCTAAGCTTGACATAGTGGACTATGTACTTGGTCTCCGCTCTAGGATGGCAGAGTACATGGAGAAGGCATCCAAAAACCTTGAGGCCAGCCAAGAACTTCAAAAAGCTTGGCATGACCAAAAGGCTGTCCTAACTGTTTACCATGCAGGACAGAAGGTGTGGGTGTTGGAGCCAGTGGCCCCAGCAGTTCTCCAAGACAAGTGGTCTGGACCCCATACCATCATTGAGCAAAAGGGAGAAGTCACCTACCTGGTGGACATGGGAACTCCCAGGAGCCCCCACAGGGTGCTTCATGTAAACAGGCTCAAGGCATTTGTCAACAGGGAGGACATGGGCTTGCTCATGGCCACAGATGAGGGGCAGGAGGAAGAGAGTTACCCTCTCCCAGACCTGCTCACTCAGAACCCTGATGATGGGTTAGTAGATGGTGTAGTCTTTTCTGACAGCCTCTCTGAACATCAACAAGCGGATTGTAAACAGGTTCTTCAATCCTTTAGACAAATGTTCTCACTGACCCCCCAGTCAGACAAACTGGTGCACCCATGAGGTGGACACTGGTGACAGTCTGCCTGTCAAGAGTAAAATCTACAGGCAACCTGACCACGTCAGGGACGCATTAAGAAAGAAGTTCAAAAGATGTTGGAATTGGGAGTCCTTGAACCCTCAGAGAGCCCTTGGGCTAGTCCGGTAGTTCTAGTGCCAACACCTCACACCCAGGATGGTAAGAGAGAGATGAGGTTTTGTGTAGACTACAGGGGTCTCAATGCTGTCACTAAGACAGATGCCCATCCAATCCCTAGGGCAGATGAACTGATAGGTCAAATGTACTTAAGAAAGTTGCAGAAGCCAACTTGTCTAACAGCTGGTTATTGGCAGATCAGGTTAGCTGAGGATGCCAAGGCCAAAACAGCACTTTCTACCCCAGGAGGTAATTACCAATTTTTGGTGATGCCCTTTGGTTTGAAAAATGCTCCTGCCACTTTTCAAAGGTTGGTGAACCAAGTTCTCACTGGGTTGGATGACTTTTGTGCAGCATATCTAGATGATATTGCTGTCTGTAGCTCCACCTGGGAGGATCACCTGATCCACCTGAGGAAAGTTTTGGAGGCCTTGCAAAAGGCAGGCCTCACTATCAAGACCACCAAGTGCCAGATAGGGCAGAGTCAGGTTGTGCACCTGGGCCACCTTGTGGGTGGAGGCCAGGTTCAACCATTGGAGAGCAAGATACAGGCCATAAAGGACTGGGCTCCTCCAACCACCCAGACACAGGTCCGAGCTTTCTTGGGCTTGTCTGGTTACTATAGGAAGTTTGTCAAGAATTATGGGTCCATTGTGACACCACTTAATGACATGACAAGCAAGAAAATGCCAAAGAAAGTTCAGTGGACAGTTAGCTGTCGGAAGGCATTTGATGACCTAAACAGGCCATGTGTACTGCACCTATTCTCGAGTCCTGACTACTCCAAAACCTTAATTGTCCAAACCGATGCATCTGAGTTGGGTGTGGGAGATGTTCTATCCCAACTGAATATTGATGGTCATGACCAGCCCATTGCTTTTATAAGCAGAAGGCTGACCCCTAGAGAGAAACGTTGGTCAGCTATAGAGAGGGAGGCCTTTGCTGTGGTTTGGGCCCTGAAGAAGTTGAGGCCATACTTGTTTGGAACTCACTTCAAGATTCAGACCGACCATAAGCCCCTCTTATGGCTAAATCAGATGAAGGGTGAAAACCCCAAACTTCTTAGGTGGTCCATTTCCCTACAGGGGATGGACTTTACAGTGGAGCACAGACCAGGGACTGACCATGGCAATGCAGGTGGTCTCTCCAGGTATTTCCACTTAGAACAGGAAGACTCACCTGGTCAAGGTTAGTTTAATGTCCCTAAGCTTGGGGGGGGGGGTTTATTTAGGAGAGTGGGTCTGCAATCCTATGGTCACCCCAGATTTTTGCTTTTTGCTTCACTGGTTTACGACTTTCCCTGGCTGTGGGCCTGCTAATCAGACCCACAGCCTAGCTGTTCTCTCTCTAAATTGACAAACATGTACTTTAGGTGCATTTACCAATTGTACTGGGCCACCTTATCAGTCCCTATACAGTGTACCTTAGGTACCCAGGGCATAGGTGTACCCAGGGCCTACCAGGGGCTGAAGCATGTATTATGCCACCCCTGGCTGGCCATCTAAAACTGACACAACTGGCTGCAAGACAGCTGGGGCAAGGTGGTGTAATCGCCCTTTGCTATAGATATAGTATACCTATATCTAACCCTAAAATGGACACATATATTCCTATCAGTCACTCCTATGGCAGGCCTTATCAATCCTGAAGGCAGAGTGCTTGGAATTATGTGAGATGGTGCTCTGGAATGAGCTGAGCCCGTCTGCAGCTTGCGGAACTAAGTCCTAATAGTTGTTCCATGATAACGCTATACCATATACTCTTAAGTGCATTAGCAACCTCGCGGTTAAATGCTAACTCTGGTATAACATTATCAAAACATGTCGAGTAAGGTGTCAAACGAATTGGAATACTACCCCCTCGCCAATTCTGGCGACGGGTGTAGCATTCCACCCTTCTAGAGGGGCACGACGTGTGTAACTGTGAACCCCGGTTAAAGTTAACTCGAGCCTTGGCATCACAAAATGGATGCTGCCACCACAGACAAGTCTGACCTCTTGCTGCTGGAAGTCCTTCCAGCGAGGGAGGCTTGGGCAAAGGGTTTCCTGCCTTGGGAGGTGCTAGCACCACCCCAGACAGGATTTTGTGTATTGAGGTAGGGAGGCCTGAAAGGAATGAGACATGCCTGGGGCACACAAGGTGCCCTGTGCATACACCGGTTCAAACCAGTTGCTGGGGCATCCCTGCCCCAGCTCTGGTGCGAAAACCGGACAAAGGATAGGGGGTGTAGCCACCCCCTTCCTGGTCCCACCCATGGGAGGGACCTAGTCAGTAGTGCAGCCCCCTTTAGGAGAATAAAGGTAGGAGCTGGTCCCATTCCAAATTAGATTATCCTGAACAACTTTACAAGAAGAAACTCTGGACTTCGACGTTCTGCTCCACAGAAGACTGAAGAATCTCCCTTGTGGGCAAGGAGTGTCCACCCTGCAACTGCAGGCACCATCAAGCGTCCAGCGGCTTCGCTTTGTCGTCTTCCCTCGAGGATCCAGACTTCAGAGCCCGACGTGACCCGGATTCCCAGACCTCTCTGACCTCAACTCACATCTGCAGCAAAGCTGAGACCCGTGGGTGCGACGAGACAAGTGGGACCGGCCATCTTGAAAAAACCTGCACTTCGCTTCCAGCACAACTCCCGAGGTA
Source organism: Lissotriton helveticus (assembly GCF_964261635.1). NCBI lineage: Eukaryota > Metazoa > Chordata > Amphibia > Caudata > Salamandridae > Lissotriton > Lissotriton helveticus. Next base: position 1,606,482,051 of record NC_136068.1, on the reverse strand, counting down.
AACTCGACCAAGTGCTTTGGGGATTGAGAAGCCCCAGTCCCGAGCAGCCCCTGCACCGAAGATCAGCCCTCCAGCTTCCACGAGATCTGCGTGGGGCCCTTCTGCTTGTTTGCTGCACAACGCGTTGTCTGGTCACTTGCCGGCTGGCTAGTGGCCTCCTAGACGACGAACCTTTAAATCTTCACGGCTGGTCTGGTTGCTCCATACTGGCCCTTGCTCCCTTCCAAAAGAGGGGCACCCCGGACGCTCCTAGTCCGCGCCTGACTCCTTTTCCACTCACCGTGTGGGTTGCCTTTGCCAAGGCCTGTTGACTCCAAATCCGGATCCGACACCGCCGACAGCGAGAGCCTGTGTGGGACAGCTCGTGCCTCCATCCTGGTCGTCGGAGACACCTCCTGGTCCACGTGGCTGCAGAGTCAAGCGTCCACTCTTCACCTGATCGCGACGACCGCATCTGGTTCCCTCCTGGTTCCACACCGGTCACTGGCTAGTGACTTTGAACACTGTCCCCTCTGCTTTCAGGTCCTCTTCTTCACTGATCCGCCCTTGGATCGCACCGGACATCTTCCTCCTGGTCGCCTGCAGCATCTTTTCTTCCAGGCTCCATAGACTTCAACGCGAGAACCCGACACACTTTGACACCTATGCGCCCGTGGGTGAGGTAACGAGAGCATTTTGGTGCTCAAGGGTAGTTTAACTGTCCTAGTGTCCAGTTCCACAGTCGTTTTAGTCCTAACTAGTCAGGTACTCACCTTTTACTTGAACTGTACTGTCCATAGACGTTGTTACGCATCTCGCGTGTGAGTTCACACTCTGCACACGCGTTCCGTGGGCCTCCTATTACTTACCTAGAGTTAGTGTAGCGTGGTCCCAACGATCCTACAGCCTCTGGACAGCTCCATTCCTTTTATCGACTTCCACATTCCACTTACTTAGTATATGGTTTGTCGTGCCTCTGGGGCACCATTGTAATTTCGTGCAACTTGTCGTATTTTTCGTAAGAGATTGTCATGTGCTTAGCCCTCTGACCTCATAAAGAGTTCAGAGGTGTTGTTATTAATAAATATATTGTTTATTTTCATAACCTGTGTGGTGTCCTTTCATCTGGTATTCAAGGGGTTACATTGTGGTAAAACAGCTGGCTTCACATGCCAAAAGAGTTTAGCCTAAGACTGCTTTGTCCATGCTACCATTAGGATAGCTGGTCTATAAGGTTGACTTACAACCAATCACCATAAGGGTTGTTTGGACTGATACAAGGTGATCACTAGAACTAGTGAGCATCATATATCAGGCCAACTTCTCACAAGGTTCCGTCAGAAATTAAAGACTCCCCTATTCCCCAAGTAGTTGGGCCCGTTGTCCGGCTGACCCCCTCCTCCGCCTCCAGCCCGACAGCTGTTGAAGCTCTTTTATGGTATCTGCAGCGCGGGGACACACTGAGGTAAGTGTAACCAGGCGCTTTACAAACTTTATTATTGTTTGTGTATGTGCGTATATATAATATCTATATTTTTTTAAAACATTTTAAGTAAAAATAGAGCCGAAAAGAAAACTGGCCCATATGATCCATGATCTCTGTAGACAGGAGCTAGGTGTCATTTGAGGCCGCCCACAATGAAGTGCAGGTCAGACAAACCTACCAGGCTTGCCCTGATCATAGATTTTACCTTCTGACTTGGTCCTTTACTTTGTGCTCAACTACAGTACACGTTTTAACCCTCCGAGCCCCCCCCCCCTCCCCCCAAGACCTCAGAGGAAGCATTTACAAACTTCCAAGGTCTCAGGCAGAGGCCAACAGTAGTGTCCAGTCCAGGTCAAGTTGCCACTATTCAGCTGGGCACTTATGTAGCGTCCCTGTAGCTGCACAGGAGTGTAGCCCTTTCACCCCTTGAGTCTACTTCTTTGGCCTGGGTACAAAATGCAGTAGGTTCAGTCTTTCAGGGCTCTTCAGTCAGCAGTTCTAGTCTTCTGATATTCAGCAGTACCAGAAAATGTTATGAAGTGGGTTCCTGAGATGCCACATTTATGCCTGGCAACAGCTTACTGGTGGCTGCGCCCTAACCAATGGGGTAAAAGTTCCCAGGAGTAACCCTATCCATGTCTGCATTGGTTCCGGTTTGCCTTACTGCAAACTGGCCCAAAATGCCATTCGTCCGAGCATTTTCAAGATGGAGAAAGTCTTCGACCACACTGGACTTGGGCTCTGAGGGCTGGGTGTGTATGTAGGGTAGCATATTGTGCTATCCTAGTCTCCTCCCATATCTAAAACTAAAATCCAGTTTGTTTGTTATGGGCCCATACCTTCTTAAGAGAAAGAAGTCTGATATGACAAAAGCAAGATCCTTTAGCAACCAGTCAGGGGATCCACAAGTATTGTATTGGTATCCTGTTCTCTCAGTTTAAGGTGTGCCCCTAGTGTTACATGTGGCTTGAAAGACCTGCTAGGAAGGATTTGAGTGTGGTGTCACAGAATGTCCACAGCTCCCATTTTGACTATTCAGTGGCCTTTAGAGGAGTCGTCTTTGCCCATTCAGGTCAATCTATTGCTTGCTCCTGCGAGGCATTTCACCTCTTTCATGCCTATTCAAGGTATAGCACAGGGTCTGAGCTGGCAGAGGCTTACAATAACTAGCCTTTTGATAAAGGGTAACTTTCTAAAGATTACTTTCCTTAATATTTATTAAAAAGTTCATCTTCACTATTGAATTGGGCTCTAAATAACTACTAAAATAGTGGTTAATTTTTCTAGCTGGTCACATTCCAGAGATAAATTATTAGTGATTATAAACGGTACACTTTTTAATTTTTTTTTGTTGCATAGGACAGCTAGGCCTGCCACAGTGAATATGGCTTTTTGGGCCTTGTAACTCTTAGGACCGGATCAAATTAATTTTCTACATCTCCCACTTTTACATGCCATGCACCCTACCTGGTGGGCTACAAGACTTGCATAGGGATAACTAATGTTTAAAAGTGAGGTGTTTAACAGTCAGATCGTGTTATTGTAAATGTGCCGCAGTCCACAGGTGAAAGTTAACTTTTCATTCCATGGGTGTATTCCTGCACTATATACTATGACTTCATAGAAAAGATAAATAAGCAAGTCAGTGATGAGCTTATTTCACAATGATTTTAGGGACTGTGCATATACACTGGGCACTGGACGGCAATAAAATGGTGAAATATCTCTGCTAATCACACAGAAAAGGAAGATTTCATACAGTAAGGATGAAAGATGGCTGTTTCATTGACCAATCAATGATTAAGGACGCTTATGCACGTTTTTATATCGTTTATCTTTAAGCTTTCCGTTTTTTTCGGAGCCTTTTTATGGATAGGCTTGTTTTTTATTATACTGTATAAACTGTTATAAATATGAACCTTCCATTATCACAAGACACGAGCCTAAAAGAAAATGTACTGATATCCATATTTGCCGTTCTTTGAAACATATGTTTTCCACGGAAAGAAAATGCAAGAGTAAGAACAAGTGTGGAGTGATTTTAGTTTATAAGCTTGATCTGATTAGGTGTCTATAAGCTTGATCTGATTAGGTGTCATACTTGACAAAAGGTCATTTAGCATTTATTGGACTACATGATCTGCCACTTTTCAGAGGATGTTTAAGGCAAGGCAGCCATGTATGCAAAAAAGTACAAGTTAATGGCAAGGCAAGTATTTCCCAAGTAAATTCATGGCACCCCAACATTATACACCACATCTTTAAGCATTGCATTTCCATTCTTTGTGCCAATAAGGATTTAAATAATTCCATGGTTGAACGAAAACAAATACACAAGCTTACAGAACCAGGCCAGATACCCGACTCAGACCTGTAGAATTTCTAGATGTTTGAAGGTACACTTTCACTGGCATAAGTAATTTACCTGCTTCACTGGTTGGGTACAGAGATGTTCAGTTAATAATAGGAGCCAGTACCAATGGGCAATGTTGGAGAGAGATGCTAATAACGTGCAAATTAAGATCAAAATTGTCTCCATCATAATGCTAACCAAACTAGAATCATTAGGCATGCAGTATAACTAAAGCCTTGTGGCATCCAGGAAAGAATATACATTTCGAATGTGATGCTATATTGTTTTATTGAGGCTATGAGTGTAAAATTATTTTTCAATCTGTGTGAATTTTGTGTGAAACGCGTAGTACTGGTATTTGTGTATTGAGCTGGTATAGAAAGATTTTGTGAAAAACTCTGCCACTGACATCCTCCTCTGTCAATTTAACTCCAGCAGTGCACCAATGCCTCTTTCAGGTTACTGTAGAGCCATTTTTAATTCTCAGTATGTTAAACAGATGAAAGATGGTGGCAGCAAGAATATCAGTACAACTCCCTTTGTTGCTTAGGAAAGTCTATTTACCTTTCCTGCCAAGGCTTGTTTCTCCTCTATTTTGTTTGAGTGGGAAAGTCAACCTTTCAGATGCCAGACACTATATACACTTGTTGACAATCCATTAGATGTGCAATAAGATTTCTTTTCATCTTTAAGAGTTAATTACTACTTGATTGTCCAGTGGAATTGGAAATAGGTTGTTTATTTTGATCTGCCACTCAGACTATTCAATACAATCCTGTGCACCTGCTTGTCTAATCCTGCCCACTCGAATTCTCCTTTAATCTATGTTGTGGACTCAACTGTTAGTCTGGAATCGCCATAGTTCTTGCTCATTACTGAGTCAAGAAGGCCAGCATGTCTACCTCCTATCACATCTTAGCCGCCCCCAAATATGCACTTTTTTACACTAACATTGTTTCTTGACCATCCAGCTCTAATTTTAATACTGCATCTGCAAACAAACATTTGCCCGTGCAGCTTTTTTCTTTTTTCTTTTTTTTCTTTTTTGACTGAGGTATTGAATTTACACAGAATTCCACAAATGGTCTGTTGACAGAATCTTTTCCCCAGACAGAAACTTCATGACTATCTTTGCATATACAGTGGAATTACTTAGCTAGAATCTGACCTAGACTGCTTTTCGGCATTCTAGGATCAATCCTGTCCCCCCAACATTGTTTTGGATTTTTAATACCCTCCGAGTGCTCTTAGGCTAAGGCTCTGATCTTTCTTTGTTTTTGATGCATATGTCGTGATGTTGTTCCTAAGACAACACGGTCTGTTTTGAGAATAATTAAAGCACATACTTGCTCCTAAGCAACCTTTAGATTAGTTGCTTAACGAATTGAACACATTTCCAATTATTGCAGATTGCGACGCCCTGGAGGGAGAGCTTGGTTCCTCTGTGCCTGTCTGTCCTTTTCTCTCACTTAACAGCAAAGGAAATCACCTCCATCCCTCAGTCTGAGGCTACTCAAGGGAGGCATTAAACATCCATGTTGTAAGAATTTGGCTCTAAAATTATAGGCATTGGTTTAGTTTGAAAAAAACACACAAAACCCCCCTTTTTTTTTTTTTTTTAAATCCGTGTCTTTCAAGTAGGTCCCACTCACTTTGACTTCTTATGAAAGGAATGTCATAGGGTGAGCAGGGTTTCTCAACTGTACTTTCAGTTTGACCATGCTCTATGTATCACCAGACAGAGCATTCTTCCCTGCACCGAGACAGCTCACAGACTTTACCACAAATTGCTCTGAAACATGTAATGGGGAACAGAGGATTGCCGTTTCTAATAGAGAGGAGGAGGAGGAGGCACGGAAAGAAATGGAACATAATAACTAAATGATGGCGTAGTCTGACCAATCCTGCACAGTCTACTGGAAAATAAATAAAATTAAATGAATTTTAAATGTCTTGAATAACATTTATAATTCTATTAATTGCATAAATTAAAACAATAGATCAAAACAAACTTTTCTTATTACCAATGGCCTAGGTCTTTTGTGCTACGAATGTGGCCTGAATTGGCTTACAAAGCAAAACTGGGGGGAGTCCACCTCAATTGCTCTCCTTACCATGCCTTAACTGGAATAATATAGCGAAGGGAGTTGTTCTGGTTCATCTGTGTACGTTGAATAGGCATTTCTTTTCCAGTCTTTAGCTTTCTTCTTTTTTTTTTATTTCTTCATTTATTTTTAACTGATATGTTTCTGTGATGCCCGGTGCTTCAGCCCTTTAATGCATTTATAACAATTCTGCTAGAGTAAATTCAATAGGTCTGATGCTTGTAAATAATGCTTTGCCTCTTGGCACAACAGTGATGAAAGGACTTCTAAACTTTCAATGTATAAATGCCTTTTGCCCCCCCCTTTTTTTATTTTTATTCGTTATTCAAACTAGCCGCAACTACTAGTTAAACACATCATAAGAGTGTAAAGTTTGATGTAGACACTTACTGACCCAGACCTGTCTTTTGTTTTAGGAATGTTTGTGATGGATGAAGATTCCACTAGTCAGGAGTGTGAGCCCTTCTTTGAGTCTGACCAAGAGGAGAGCACAGATGGTAAGTGGAGAATTTGCTTATTCTGGCATGATCTTTGATTGGTTCACTATAGACTTAGAAGCAAATTATGTTCTGCTATTGAGTGTTTCTCTTTTCTTGTTTATAAGACGGCAGTCTAAGTGAGGAAGTCCCTGGTCACCCGCCCCCTCAGTCTGCATTCCAACAGTATGCCAAGTCGCTGCCAGTCTCTGTGCCTATCTGGGGATTTAGAGCAGCACAGAGCCACAACCATAAGTCATCGGATGACGAGAGTGGGAAGGTAAAGATTGGTTCTCTTTTTGGTAGTGTGGGAAGGGGCCAGTATTGACTTTTTGTTTGTTTGTTTTTAACTTCCATAATGGAACATTTACATTCTGTGGAGGGCAAGCGGGCAAGAATTATGCATTTGTTTCTCTACTTTATTTTTCTCCAGCAGCCTTCAACATTTAACAGAAAACTACCTTCCTCCTGAGCCACTGGGAAAGGAACTAGAAACCTTAAACCAATTGTATTATATAGTCTGTCTTCCTACCCTACACTCCGTATTTCTTCTTGTGACCGTGACCATAATCTCTGCAGCCTTCACTCCTGTTTGGAGTTCAGTCCTTAGGATAATAAGTGTCGCCATCCTACCCTTGTAATCGCTGTTGCATGCAATACCAGAACTCATTCATTTGGAAACCTCTTAATTCTAATACCACCACCACCACTACACTTCTTTAAAGTCATGAAAAACTGATACCTATAACTTGTGAGGTCTTCCATCTGTGCGTAACTTGTACCTGTTCCTTTATTATGGACGCAATACAATCCTTATTATCGTCTGGTCTCCATGTACTTAATAGAATTGAAACTTGCTGTTACGAAAACTAGGACATTTTATGTTCGGTACCTGGACAGGAGGCGAAGATTATTCTTATTGAAAGCTTATCCACCACCAAGGATGCCATATCGAAGACTGGCTTGAAATAAAACCTCTTAAACTTGGAGTCTGAAGACCATTCTGCAGCACTGATTAGATCTTCCAGTGTTGCACATAATAAGAGAACTTTGGCGGCCATAGTCACTCTAACAGAGTCGGTATCAAACATTGCTCTAGCTATGCCTGCCTCCTGCATCGTCCATTGTTCCCACTTTGCTATGGTTGAGGAGGTACCCACCTTGAAGGGCTTTCTAAATAGAAACTAGGATTTACAGTTCTACTGGAGGCTGCAACTCTTTCTTCATGTTCTCCTAAGCCTTAAGCCATCTTGCCACATTAAATTTGGTCATTTTGTCAAAAGCTGGATATTAAATCACTCTAGAGTGGAATTTTGTCCTCCTGGAGGTATGAAAGGTCACATCGGAGGTAAAAAGCCTACCTGAGATGTCTAGACCTCCAACACCGGATACCCTTAGGCATGAAACAGCATATTAACATGCCCATCTTACCTGTTAATTACTTCCTGGAGAGATGCTAGGTATTTTTTTGTGACAAACCGATTGCGTACCTTGTTGACATGTCACAGGGAAGAATACCGCTGTTCCAGAGACTGGAGACAATCGAATGCCCCATATCAATTTATTTATCAAAGGGTCCCCCTCCTTCACCCCCTTCCCAAACTGGAGAACCATAGATTGGGAGGTGACCCACAGAAATTGCTGACATGAAGGTAATAATAGACCTATAGGCCATGCAATCCGTGGTTAAAGAGGGTAAGCAGTTCAGAACTTGGACAACATCGGACTTCATGGGATCTGTACCCCTTTGCAGACACCAAAGTAACTATCTCATCCTGGCTGGTCTATAGCGTTTGCCTGTGCCATCTGCCAATGCTCTGATAGTAATCGCTCAGCCTCTCACGAAAGTCCTGGAATTCTAAATCTTTCCCTGTATTTCTCTATGCCATAAGCTGTCATTTTTCCTGCAGCACTAGATGGTGAGGGTTCCAGAGGGCATCTGCGAAGATTCTGCGACCAGGGTCGACAGATTTGACAAAAAAAAATGTTTTAACTTCATTTTATTGAGTTTTTTTGTAAATCATCGTAGTACATATGGTATAAATTCTCTCCACTTGACAGAGGCATTGCCAAGCGATAGTCATGACTACAATAGTTCAGTTCAAAATGTATATGATGGCGTAAATATACTTCTACAGAAGCACTAGTCGAAACAGTGACAAATGCTCCGCAGAGCAGCAACACAAAAATATTCGAATCTCTAATACATAGAACATTTCTAATAATGACCAACTCTTATTTACCTAATGAACTATACTATACTCTGCTAATACAGAACGTATAGCCACCCGTCTCCGCCTTGTTCTCTGGTCCACTAGGTTTTTGCATGACATAACAAAAGATTGTATGTATTCAATAAAAGAAAAACAAATGCAGAACATCTATCATTATAGATTACTATGCATTTAAGGGCGTAAAGTAGTACGGCACTACTGAGTATCGGGCAGCACAATTGCTGGGGGTACGGGAGCTGGGGGTGAGATGGGCCTGACCTGTGATGTTGGAGGAGTTAGTATACCTATGGATTTAAACGTTTCGAGCATTTGATCCCATTCCATAGAAATAGGAATCTTACGCAGCCCTCGAAGCTCTTCCTGTCCAATAGTTGCGCATTCTACAGTGGTCCAGCGGATCGTTTCAGTCTGCCAAGAGTGGTGTCTGGGGAGAAGCAGATTTCCAGCGCTTTGTGATGGCACGTTTTGCTATGAGTACGACCAGATCGGCAAATCTGTGCTGGATCTTCTGTCGTTAGGGGCGGGTATGTAAGGTGACCAAACTGCCGCGCCGGTGATTTCTTGCACTCTGTAGCTGATTGTGTGCCAGTATGCATGCAAACGCTGGCACCCCATAACCTATGAAGTAGGTTCGCGTACACCTCTTGACACCTAGGACATGCAAGCTGGGCATTAGGAAATATACGATGTGGTGTGAGGTATGCACTATGTCATATCATGTACTGTAGTTGTTTGAATTTAGCGTTGCAGGACACTTTCTTAGGAAATTCTAAAACGGAGACCGATTCTTTATCGGTCATCTCCCTTTCCAGTTCTAGCGACCATTTAATATGGAGTGGGGGACAATAGTATTCCGGAGTGTGACCGAATACCTCTGTAGAGCCAGCAAGTGAGGTGGCGTCCCTCCCCCATTAGATATACTGCATTCACTTGTTCATGCTTGGGGGTTCAATTCCGTTGGTGGAACCAACGGAGTTTGATGTAATGAGAGATGGCTGCGTGTAGGAGGAAAAAGGGTCGGTGGGACCCCAGGGGAATGCGTAAAATTCTCATGATCGGCCAATATGCCGTCGCTGAACAGTGTTCCAATTGTTGACACCCCTTCCTGCATTCAGGAGGATATGGCTCTTTTCAAGATTAATCCAGTAGTAGTTGGAATCCCAGGCTAGGGAATATTGGGAGAATATGGGGGCCCTTTTGGTGTATCGAAGAGTCTTCCTCCAGTACTGTAATGCAGAGGGGGAGTAGTGAGTGGGGTCTTGATATGGGGCAAGGGTAGGGTGTGGAGCGCACCCCGGGCAATAAGTTGAGATGTTTAACCAATTTTCTGTATGTTTCGTCCTGCTAGCCCATAAGATAACCACTGTAGGTGACTGGCCATACAATAAGCTCGAAAATCTGGGACACCGATTCCTCTCTCTGTAGGTCACAGCTGTAGCTTGGCAAGGCTGACTCGTCTACGTCCCCTACCCCAAATAAGTTCCAACAGCAGTGTATCAAGTGTACGGAAAATATGGGCAGAGATAACCATCTGCAAATTAGTAAAAAAATATAAGCGAATAGGGAGCATCACCATTTTGGAAATGGCTACTCTACCCATCACTGATAAAGGCAGCAGGAAACCTTCATTCAAAGTGATCTAATGGCCTTCAACAGATTACCATCCACGAGGTCTTGGGGGCTCTTTACCTAGATATTTAAAGGTGTCGGAGGTGGTCGTTAATACTAAGGTATCGAACGGCACTGGGTCGCGGTGCGTTTTTATGCCGCATATAAAAAGCATATGATTTATTTGCTTTAATGGCCAAGCCCGATATCTGCTCTGTGTGTAAATATAGACGGAACAGCCTTTTAGTGAGGCCCTTGAGGTATAGTATTATGTCATCAGCATATGCAGACACTAAGTTGTGTGGAGTTATTAAGCACAATCCCCAAATCCCCAGACCCCCAGCCTCTATACGGAGTTTAATGAGTAAGGGCTCTAACGCTAATACAAACCGCAGCTGGGACAAGGGGCATCCTTGCTGCGTACCCCTAGTTATAGAGTAAGCAGAAGAGATGTGAGCACCAGTTCTGGCTTGAGCTGTGGGAGCAGAGTATAATCGCTCAACCCACTTCAGGTAACCCCTGGGACTACCGAACTTCTCCATAGTGGTTAGCATGTAAGTCCAATCAAGTGTATCAAACGCCTGTCGCATGTCCAGGGAAATGCATCCAGTCGTAGGAGAGCCGTCCGCTGCAGTTTCCATTATATAATGAAGAAGTCTAACATTTAGGGAGGTATTACAGCATGGTATAAAGCCACATTGGTCGATGTGGATCAGTTTTTGGAGGTAGGGGAGAAGGCGCTTGGCCAAAATCTTACTGAGGATTTTATACTCGATAGATAACAATGAAACGGGGCGGTAATCTGACTTGTCACAGGGATCCCTGTTTGGCTTGTGGAGAGAGGTGACTAGTGCTTTCATAGTTGTCAAGGGCAGAGCGCGCTTCTCAAGGGCTGTCTTGTAGAGAGTTTCTAAGCGTGGGGCGAGGTGTATTGCATATGTTGAATAAAATTCTGCAGGTAGACCATCCAGACCGGGAGTTTTATTTCTGGGGAGATCCTTAATAGTGTCTTTGTTAGACCTGGCACCATTGGCGTGGGTCTCCCTTCCATTTTTACTGTTGCCTCATGTGTTTTTGCTGTGTTAGATGCTTTGGGCACTGTGCCACTGCTATCCAGTGCCACAGTGCAAGTGCTCCCTATTGTAAATAGATGTGTTAATCAGTGGTTCCATGTTTGGCTATTTTGGTTTACTTGTCAGAAACTAGTCTAGTGCACTGAGTGTGCCCAGGGCGTGTAAATCCAAATGCTGCTACTGGGCCTGCAGCACTGGTTGTGCCACCCACAGCAGCAGCCTTGTAAAATGTGTCTACGGTCTGCCATTGCAGAGCCTACGTGCAGTCTGGTACTGTCATGCTGACTGGGCAAGTGCACCCACTTCCCAGTCTCTAAACCTTCCCTTTTCTTCATATCAGTCAACCCTATGGTAGGCCCAAGGGCAGGGTGCATTGTAAGTATAAGGTAGGATAAGCCCTGATGTGTATGGCATGTCCTAATAGTGAATTGCAGCCATTTTCGTATTGCAAGGCTACCTGTTCTCCATAGGCCAGAATGGGCTGTTAGAGTGATTACATTTTATAATCCTAACTGTCTCAAAGAACATGGTAGAAATTCGAGTTTATTATGCCTGAACTCAGAATAATAAAATATATCTTTTAGTGAAGTTTATTTTAGTATTCTGTGTTTGCAAATACCACTTTTAGAAAGTAGGTATTTGCTTGTCTAACCATTCAAACCTGCCTCTGCTAGTTTTTGTATTCCTATGTCTGGGTTCTGTGAGTGACAGGTTCTGGGGAATTCCAGGAGACAGGCTGAGTCACCTAGTGGTGAATAGAGATCTGCATCTTGATGGGAGGGAGGAGTGCACCTGAACTCTGAATAGGAGTGGGTAGGGTCGACCGATTAGAGCATTCCAGGAAAGTCCATCAGAACTGGTAATCAAACGTGGTATCTCCATATTCGTGTGATCAGCACTAAGCCCTAGTGCTGATCACACGAATGTGGAGATACCACGTCTTCGTTCTTGTGTCAACAGTCGCATGATCATTGCAAAAAGGGGCTACGGCATAATCTCATTCTTGAATCCAATCTTGTAGGAAGGCATGCATGTCCCAGCGAGCAGATCCGGTCTCCAACTGAAATACTTGTCTGATAGCCTCAACCCATCGCATTCCACCGTGAAGGGCCCTGATCTGCGCTCCATGGGCAAAACGACAACTCGATCCAGTTTTATTGTGTCTTGCTAATTTCTGGAGCATCAGTCCACCGTTCTTATAGCTTTGCTGGGGAGATATTCTGATGTGACAACACATTTTTGTCCAGGCAAAAGTTGCAAAAGTCTCTGGCAAGGTCTGCTATGATCTTCGATTTTTACCCCACTACCTCCTGCAAGATGGTTGATATATAACTCACCGCTGAAATGTTATCCATCTTCAGCAGAACGCAGCATTGCACCTTCTGTCTGGTCCAACACTGGCGTACAATCCGGCCATCATTTCCAAGCAGTTTATATGTAACTGTTGCTCTTGAGCTGACCACTTTCCTCCAGTGTAGGACTCTTCACATCTTGCGCCCCAACCTATTTAGCTGGCATATGACTCTATTATAATGTCCAGGTCCTAACCAAATATCGCTCTTCTGTTCTATGGCTCCACATGATGCAGCTACCATCTCATTTCCTCCTTGACTTCCTCCTTCAGATGAACCATCTTTGATTATGTCAATCCTTCACGGAGATGATAGGCTTGGAGTCGTTGCAGATCCCTGTAATGGAACGGGTTCGGAAATCTTGCTTGTATTGAGGACGGCCGTAGACCCACCAGGTTGGCGATCTGTCTCTGTGAAGTAGAATGCTTTGAGAGCATTTTGCGCAGCTCCTGACAGATCTTCAATTTCTTTATTTGGAGTCAGTGACAAACCACAGGAATGTAATTTGGTGAGTTGGCATGAGAAGCAACTTCATTTTGTGATGACATCCTAGGTCTTCCAGTAACTGTGCCCCCATCTCAAGGTGTTCTGACAATCTCTTGGGGCAATGGTCCATTACTAAGATTTTGTCCAAGTAGACCATTCAGCAGATTCTGTGATTCAGTAGTTTCGAAAAAACACGGCGCCAAAGACTGGTTGATTGGTAGTGTCATGATTTTGAGCACTTAACTTATCAACAGGAATGGCAGAAATCGCTGGTGAGGCACATAGATAGGGGTTGGAGTGTAGGGAGGTCGGCGAGTATGCGTCTTTTAGATCTAGATGCGTCATCCAGTTGTTGGGACACCGAAGTTCCCTCAAGAAGTAGGTGGTCTCCATTTTAGGTTTAACTTTGTTTTTATTGGCATTCAGCAATAATATAACCTACATTTCCAGAAATCTACTCAATGTTTCCGCATTACGGATCCTTTTGTAATGCATATGCTTTCTTGACGGGCAATAGATGGGCGCCCCCCAGTATGGCCACGAGGGGACATAGTATAGTGTCTGTAATGTCTCTATGCATTCTGGAATCTTGCGCCGACTTTTAGACAGCAATGCTAAAGAGTAGGAAGAATAAAGAAAATACAATAAAGGGGAACAAACCCCCTGACCTTCCCACCCACTTCTTGTTATTGAGAATGGGAGTCATGGGCGAAGGGAAAGAGGACAACCCCTTTTTGATAGCCACCCCGTCTCAGACCCTAAGCAGTGAGTGAGTGATGGGGAAGCCCCTGAGATTTGGGGGGGGGGGGGGTCGATTTTCTCTTTTAAGGAATGGAACCTTCCAAAGCGATAGTTTGGCCAGTGCTCTATCCTGGAACAGCCATCTCTTTTCTGATTCTGATCAGTTCCACTCCACCAGATATCTGAGCTTTGCTGCTCTGAAATATTCTAGGACGTTCTGGATCTCCAATCTCCCCCCTCCCCCTATCAGGTTGTAAGTAGCCCAATTCTTTCCGCAGCCGGGGTCTAGCTCCCGCCCATACAAATTGTTGGATTACCTGCTGCAGTTCCTGGATAGTACTGGGTGGTGGCCAAATCTGAATTGTCTGGAAAAGGATATAGTGCTTTAGGGAGGATTGACATCTTGACCGCTGCCACGCTTCCCGGGAGAGAGAGCTGGTGATGCTTCCACTGTTGCAGGTCCTGAGCAATTTGAGAGGATAGCTTGGAATAGTTGTGCGTGACAGTTTGGGACACCGACGAGGCCAGCTCAATGCCTAAGTAGGGGATAGATGTCATTACCTGTATACCCGCATATGATATGTTGTTCCACCCGGGGCGAGCAAATGTCCTGCTTGGTTCAGCCATAGGATCATTGACTTCCCAGCTTTAACTCTGAGACCTGGCCAAAGGCCTCTAGTTCCTGTAAAAATGCTGGGATGGAGCGCGCTGGTGTTTCAAGTAAGGCGATAATGTCGTCCGCATAAAGACTTTCTTTGTTCCCCTCCCGAGCGGGATGCCCAATATGTCTGGGTTCTCTTTAATCCTCTGGGCAACCGGCTCGGCATAAAGGGCAAAAAGGGGCGACAGCGGGCATCCCTGACGGGTCCCCCTTTGTATCTCGAATGGTCTGGATGTTACCCCATTCACCCTAATAGTCGCCATAGGCTTGCTATAGCACCTCTCCACCCATGCTCGGAACCTCTCCTCGAGGCCAAAATGTATTGGGGGGGGGGGTTTTATCTAAAAAAAATCCCAGTCTACACGATCGAATGCCTTCTCGGCATCTACCAATAAGAGAAGGGCATCCATATCAGTGTGGTCAGCCTGGTCTATGAGGTGGAATAGGCGTTTGGTATTGACGCCGCTTTGCCAATTTTTTAATAAGGCCGGACTGGTCGGGTTCAATAATGCCCGGCATGAGAGGACCTAATCTAGCTGCTAGTTTGCCTGTAAACCTCTCCAGATCAACTTTAAGCAGCGTCACCGGTCGGTGGGATCCACAGAGGGATTTATCTCTTCCCGGTGTTGGCAGTACGACTATAGAAGCCGCTAGCATGTCTGAGGGAATCACCCCAGGCCCCGTAAAGGAGTTTAAAAGTTTTGTCAGTAACTGGGCTAGCACCCTCCTGCGGACTCCCTCAAAGCCACGATCGCATCAGTGGCACGCTCTTTAAGGAGTATCAAAACCCAAAAGCCAGCTTGATTTATCTCCTTCCCTATGAAGACGTTGTCTGTACTGTGTGAGGGTGTATTAATCAAGCCTGTCCCAAATGTCATGGATACGTTCCTGGGTGCCACGCTCCCCATCCCTTTCCGCCACGTCAGGGGCCTCGAGTCTGCAGCTCCAAGAGGTGGCGCTCCTCCTCCTGCAACTCTCATTGGAGCCGTTTCTGGACCCCACATGTAAGCCCTATGCAGGCTCCCCTTACTAAAGCTTTGAGGGCTTTCCACTTCGTGGCTAGTGATAAGTCCGCCACGTCCCAATTCAAGTCAATATAATCATTTATGTCATTGTCTATGTGCTGTTTCCCTACTGGGTCCTCAAGAACCTCTGCTGGCAACCTCTTAAGTCTATGTCAACTAAATGTGAATCCTGCTGATGTAGTTATGGCTTGAGTGTTTGTTCATTGCACGAGAATAATTCAATCTTTCTTGCAGACACCAACAAAGCTGGTCTGTCACTAGTGATCAGTTGGAATACATAATTCATGTTTAAGACCCTGTAAATGCTTGATTTATCATAGGACGCTTGTTACAGCTTTCTTAGAGGTGTTGTCTTCATATGCACGACTTCTGTTACAGTACCGGTTTTTATGGCTTCCTATACATGAGGTAAATTGGTACCCTAAACAATATTTAGTCTGTTTCTAGGTAGTTACTTCAGCTGTGGGAGAGTAGCAGTTACTTGGGAAGCTAAGTCACCCTCACTACTTGTCCTTGGAGCAAAAACTGTTGGAACCTTCTGTAGTACGTGTATGCTTAGTCACTTGAGCACAACTTCTGTCTTCTAGGTTCCATCCCCAGACTTGGATCGGATTGCAGCCAGCATGCGTGCCCTCGCTGTTGATAATACTCAGCTGTTTGGTGACCTCCCACGACCTCGGCTTAACACTGGTGACCTCCCACGACCTCGGCTGAGTGCTGCTGACCGCCCACGACCTCGTGTGAACACTGGTGACTTCCAAAAGAAAGCCTATTGGAAGGTTTAAGGCATCCTTGACTCTCCTGAACACTACAGTCCTTTGACCTCCGTCTCTTCCCTTCAGTCCTTCTTATCCTCCCAATATCCCCTGAAAGATTCTTCGCAGATTAAGCTCAATGTCTGGCTGAGCTTGCTGTTATTTAGTGGGGAACCCTGTCTTTGGTTGCATTTTTATATTGAGCTAGTTCTCATAATTTTTTTTGATTCTCATTTCATCGACATTTTTTTTTTTTAATTATATATTGAAACCAGTGTTACCACTCCCAAGTTGTGGTTAGAAGCCCCTATTAAGTTTGAGAAATTAGTATGACTTTTCGTTACTCATTACCCCTCCAGAAAAAGAGGAAAGGAATGTATTTTGTCAGTTCTTTCACTGTGATGGTCCCCGCCTGTGTTGAATGCTGCTTTGCACTGTGGTACCTGATCAATTCAGTACTCCACACTGCACTCCTGGTGGCCTGGTTTGCTGGTCTCCTGACAAGCTGCTCTCCCAAAGATTGTTTTGTGCCTCCAAAGACCCTGGATTTATTTAGACCCTGTGTTGTGTAGCACCTGTACTCGGAGGCTGAGAAAACGGCTGCTGTCCCCTCATACTCACCTGGGCTGGACTCTGCCACATTTGAGTGCCTCTAATTTTTTATGACTGGATGGTGGTTGGTTCCTTCAACCACCTTTGCCCCTTATAGCTTTTAAGGGGTTGTAGAAAGCAGAACTAAATCTGAAGTAAGTTCTAGCATGAACTTAGCAGTACAACTTTCCCCAGGTCGAAATCAGAATTCACTGCCTTAGTCTGTCAAACAATCAGGGCTTTACTGGGTTACCCCCTTTAATATATTGTTTTTATGACTGTATGAAAAACTCTTCTTGGCTGTTGTAAAGAATGTGCGATCCATTCATAGTACCGAGTTGGACTCTGTGAACTCAAAGCACCAGCATACTGAATTATTAACAGTACTTTTGGAAAAGGACTGGCTAACTTTCCCAACCAGTATCTTCTAGGCCAAGCCCTTGCCTGCTGTTTGTCTGCAGGGAAATTGAGACTTCGCTATTGCCCAGAGTTCAGTTGGTCTGTATTTCATAGACTTGGTTCTCTAACAATAGCTATTAATGATTTTCAGATCTTTCAATCCCCAGCCTTTTCCTAGAAAGTGCCCCCACTAGACAATCTGTTTTAGGTCTGGTCGAAGGCTTGTACAGTAGCAACTCCTTAGGGCCCATTTTATTGCGCCCGGTTCGTCCACTTTTAATTCTGGTTCTTTTGATTGAGGAGCCAATCAGTAGCTTGACACCACCATGCCTACCACTCCCTTCCTCACATGACACTGTACATCACTGCCACTCATGCAGTGCTTGTTACACCTCTGTATCATGTAACTGCCTCCGCTTTTGGGCCTAGTGTTTAGCCCAAAAGTTTGTTCTGAGATCTGATACAAAGGCTGCACCTCGTCCCTCTCCATCCCCTCCCCCCCATCTCTGTTCATTCATCACTTCCACCCCTGCCCACCATTGTTCTAGGTAGAATCCATTTCACAGCTTTCTCTCTCTCTTCAGAAGTCTTAAAGACCTAAAATATTCATTCCCAACCTTAAGTGATAAATTTGATACAAACTTTGTCAAGCGCCTGTGGAATATTAATAAAGATGTGTTCATAACGAACTCTTTTTCGCTTTCTTTGAAGTGGTGCATGAAGATAATGCAGATTCTATGTATACAACTCGAAATTTCAGCAATGTGGAAGTAATTGGCTATTTTCCTGCCTTTAATTTCATTCAGACCACAGACTTTGCTTTATGTTCCATTTCCGTGTGATTTGATTAGTGCTCGTCAAGTACTAAAATGTAAATTGTTTCATGTCTGAGGCAGTCTTAAAGCTGGAAGCAGGTGAGTTACAGTGTGTTTGAGCTGGGTGAAAAAATGCTAACTATACAAGCACTGCGTTCAATGCATGTTTAGATAGGACTATTTTGGAACCCTGCACTCCCAAATCTGATTCTGACCCAAAACACATCCTGCTTTTCCTTTAGGATTAATTTATTCTTGGCATCTGAGAGCTTATTTATTAATTATTTTAATGTAAATGTCGCAGGCCAAATGGGCAAGCCTTCTCAGCTGGTGCACAAAGATCCTAGCACTTCGTGTGCAAGAGTACATTTACTGACTCCTCCTCTTGTGCCTGGATAGGCAGCAAGAGTTGTTCAGATTGCTGTAAAGCAAAACCCGTTGTTACTTCTGGAGTGGTTTTACCTCCATCTTGCTGTTCCAAGGACTTTGCATCAGCATCTAAGCATTGGGTTGACCTCTTCAGATTCCGAGGCACAACTCTTCATGTATGGTACCGGATTCAAGCTGAAGTGGATTTAACCTCTGTAGGACAATCTGCTTATCAAGTGTCTTCCTTCCTTCCACAGCCTACAATCTCTGATGGGTTTCTGCAAGAGACTTTAATTGCTTTTATTTATTCCTTTGCAGGTTGTCTGAATTGCTTTACACAAAGGTTTGAGAGTAGCCTTAGCCCAAAACCCTTTTGGTATAATACTTGCAGCCTCACTGTGGAAACTGGTAACATCTTTGTTAATGTGTGGGTTCTTATTATGAGCAATGTGGAATGTGATGGCGGTATGTTGCATCGGAATCTTCACATGCTGGCTGTTCTGTATAGAATGTCACGTTTTGAAAAGGGAACTGCAGCTCGGCCAAAGCGATTGGCTGGGATGTCTCTCCTGTGATTTGAACGTAATAAACTTCGTTTTCCCTGGTGGCATCTAAAGATATAGAGGAATCTTCTCTGGTTACCAATTGGTCAGTCAAGGGATGGTTTTACTCTTCTGGGTTTCTCAGCAGTTTTCACTTGCCAGATGGCACCCTCCACTTTCAAGGTGAACACTGGGTGTCCCCTGAAATCTCTTGGTTTCACTTTAACAAGCAATGAGTGCTACCAAAAGGCAAAAAGAACCCGCTTTTTAATTGTAGCACACAAACCTGTGTAACTTTACACAGGGTGTGCAAAGCTCCCACTTCGTTCATAGAGCCGAATGACCGCTGTTGCTTCGGAGTGGATTCCTTGAAATATTATCTGGTTCTTAACTGTGCTTCTATAGCCCAGACGTTAACCCTTCTGGATGGATTCCATATAGTTTTCTTTGGTTCCCTTATCCTTCCTCTAGCTAGGTTTGAGAGTAGCCTTAGCCTAAAACCCTTTTGGTATATTACTTGCAGCCTCACTGTGGTAACTGGTAACATCTTTGTTAATGTTGTGGGTTTTTATTATGAGCAATGTGGAATGTGATGTGATGGCGGTATGTTGCATCGGAATCTTCACATGCTGGCTGTTCTGTATAGAATGTGATATTTTGAAAAGGGACCTGCAGCCCGGCCAAAGCGGTTGGCTGGGACGTCTCTCCTGTGATTTGAATGTAATAAACTTTGTTCTCCCTGGTGGCATCTTCCATGTACTTCATTGAAGAGAAGTCTCTCTTTAACACTGCCGACAAGTAAAACTGTAGGATTGCGAGAACGAGAAGACATCTCAACATTTGCCCTGTTGTGAGTTACTTGTATGGTGGCGTCTCAAACGTTACGGTGTTTTCGAGTAAACTACTAAGGCCCGTATGTGGTGTTATGGCTCTACTTGTGTTCAGATTGCAGCAATTTCAGCATTGCTTGCAAGAGTAGGCGAGTGTCTAAGTGCTTTCTGGCAACTGTTGGATGGAGCGTGTTGGTGCACTTGTCTTGAAGCAGAGAAGCATCCCGAGTGAAGCATCCGCTCAAGCATGGTTTAGGCGGAGCATTGAGAACACCGCTACCACATTGAGGAGTTGCGCAGAAGTCAGGAGTCCGCGATTGTTACTACGGCATGTGCATAAGCTCGGGGAACAGGGTAAGAACAAGCCCTAGGCACCATGAAATTCGACGCTCGGAGTGGCCATTTTGAGTTGTTGGGGGAAAACTGCATTGTGCTGCATTCAAGACACGTCATTTTAAGTGACCTTGTTTTTCTGTCTGTTCGGGGCGTTAATTGTGGCTGTACTTGGGCACTAGGCATGCCTTTGGGTAGCTGCCTGCTGTTCAAAGGTGTAAGTTACTTCTCCTTTGGTCCGTGACGGGCACGCTTTGATTTTGAGGCAATTCTGAGTTGACTTGATTTGTGCTTGCTCTATTTAGGCGATGAGCATGTCTACCGATATTGCTTTTTGTTTTCATTAGGTGGGAGTATTAATTTGGTGCAGTATGATGCAACACGTGCCAGCGCTACCTTTCTTTTTGTCTTTACCTGGGGAGCCTATGATTACGTAGAGCAAGTGGAAAAGGGTTTTTGATCGTTATGCCAGGGTATGTGGAGCTTCTTTAAGCTTTGATCGCTAGACTGAATTGCTATTACACTGCCAGGGTCCTGAAGGACAGGAAGTGTTTGATCATCTACCCTCTATTTCTGGTGATGCAGCAGAGTTAAATGACCACAAGTTGTGCATCAGAAAGTTAGACAACTACTATTTACCCAAAGTTAGTACTAGACTTGAGCAATACCATTTTGGTAGAAGGTTACAGAAAGTAGAGTGTGTAGTAAATTATGTCTTGGATTTACGGAAGTTGGCACCATCCTATAAATATTTGGCTACTACATCTGAGAGTATAAGGGATCAATTTATGCTGGTGTGTAGCATCGAAAAGGTCCAGGATGAACATTGGCTGAAAGACGATCCAGCTGTGGAAGATGTTTGGTAGTAGTTAAAAAAATAAATAAAAAATGAGTACTTCTTGAAGTGTGTAGTAGCAATTAAAAAGGAGATGATGGTAGATGTTCATGTGGTAAAAAAACGAAACCAGGCGGATGCAGTAAGAAGTATACCGGAGTGGTTGGTGGACCATAAAGGTGGAAAAAACGAACCCTGGCAAAGCACTACGCTAGCGAAGTTTGCGCTACTTCGCACTACGCGAATTGCACGTAGCACAGTGCAAATGCGCGTAGCGGTCATTTTTTGCTAGCTCGCGGTCCTCAACGTCAAGTTGGCGACCGCGAGCAAGCAAAATGACATCCCGGCGAGACTTTTTCCTCGTTTGCGAACAGCAACATAAAGTTGCAGATCGCAAGCATGGAAAATAAACCTCCCGGTGAGATTCTCAACGCGGGGAGGTCCGGTTTCTCATTGCGAGTGGTCGCGTTTGCTCGCAACCGCTCGCGATGATAAACTACGAGTCTGCGTTGAGAAAGCTGCCGCTCGAGTAGAAATCTACTCAAGCGGCAGAAAACTACCGCTTGCACTGTGCAAGATGCAGTTTGCACTGATTGCACAGTGCGGACAAGCATCCGGCTCAGTGCAATCAGTGCGAACAGCATTTTGCACAGTGCACTACGCAGTTCGCGTAGCTCGTGTAGTGCGAAGTGCACTTCGCGTAGCTACGCGTAGCGCTACTTCGTAAACTAAGCCCAGGGTTAGAAAATACAAAGATAGCAAGGAAGTGTTGCAGGTGTGAGTACTAATAGTTTGACCTTTCATAGTTTCCAGCACTTTAGGCACTGTGCAGGGGCTGTGGCAAGAGAGATCATTATCAAAGTGAATGTAAGAATGAGTGGCAAGAGCAATGTTAAAGAAGTGGAGGTGGATATCGCTGATGATTTTGGGTGTGGGCAGATAGTTTTGCAAGTGGGATGTGGGGTGCAAAAGAGTCCCATTAATATTTCCGTCGATGGTAAACAAAGGTTTTCTTCGATTCTGGGGCAAAAATAGTTAGTTTTCAATTCGTTTTATAAAACGGAATCTGGTGGGAAGCGTGAAGTTAATGAAATCTGACATCAGAGCTTTGTCCTATGGTGGTCTGCCTATAAAGTTGAGAGGGTATTTCATGAGTGATTATAAAAAAAGATAGGTTGCTGGACAGGTTTAATTTTCATTAAGAGGGGACAGCATATTGAGCTGGTGTCATCTGAGGGATCATGAAATAATGCTTTGTCCTAACGGTGATTTTTCCCTCCTCCCCTACTTAATTGTGAAGGATGTGGTTCAATCTGTAACGTAAGAGGAATTTGCGCAGGGTTTCTAGAAGATTTCCCATCTGTATTTAGACCTGAGTTAGGGTACCTTAAGAGGTATACTCGCACGATTAAATTAAGGGAAGGTACTAATTGTGGTAAAGTACTTAATGTACCATTTGCCGTGAGGGATGTGATGCCGTTTGAGTTGGAAAAATTGCAGAAAGATAGTATGATTGGGTGGAAGGAACGGAATGGTTGGCCCCAGTGGTTCTTGCCGAAAAGAGCAGCGGAGAGTTGCGGCTCTGGGCAGACCTACATGAACTGAACAAGGAGTATCCGATTCCTAATATTGCAGAGATGTTGACCTCATTGAAGAGGGCCGAGGCATATCAATTGACCTAAAATCTGCATACCATCAAATGGAACTGAAGGAAAGTTCAAGAGAGGTCACTGCGTTTATAACACAGTTTGGCATTTTTAGATATAGAAGAATGTTGTTTGGCTTCGTATCGGCAGCCCCTGTTTTCCAGAGAGTTATGGAGAAAGTGCTGAAGAGTTTGGAAGGCATCAAAATGACTATACAGATATCTATGGTCCTGAGGTTGGTGTGCAAGAATAAGTGGTTGGAAACCGTGAATTTGACAATAAAGAAGGAAAAATGCTAACCTATGTAGACCTGCATAGAGTATTGAGGACATGAAGTATCAAAGGATGGTGTTGAACCTACAACAAGTTTGGTGTGTTCTATAAATGGATTGTTGTCTCGTATGAATAAAGAGGAGCCGCTCAAGTTTTAGGGGATGGCAGGATATTATTGTGAACTTAATTTTGAGGCAAAAAGTACCATAATGAGACCATTGTTGCAAAAGGGGGCAACGTTTGTTTGGGACAAAGATTCTGAAGAGGAGTTCAAAGTTATAAAGAGAGAACTGACGAACGCCTAACTTGAGAAGGCTTGACCTAACATGAAATCCACTATTATGGATGCAAGCATCAAGGGGTTGGGAGCAGTCCTTTTGCAAGGTGATGGTCCTAACACTAGAACGATTATGTTTGCATCCAGAAGTTTTAGAGGACCGGAAACTAGGTAATCGAAAGGGAGACTCTAGCGATCTATTGGGTAGTCAGGAAAATGAAGACGTTCTTATGGGGGGGGGGGGGTGTATTTAAAGTAAAGAATTACCACAAGTCTTTAAGAGCCATTTCCGAGAAAAGGGTATTGCTGCAGTGTCTGGAGAGTTAACAGGTGGGTGGCACTGCAGGAGTACAATTTGGTGGTAGAGTACATCCCGGAGATCAGAAATGTGGTTGCATTATCCAGATTGGTGCCAGAGTACGATGAAATAGGGTGCGAGTGTTACATTGAGGGTGCAGAAGTTTGAGGAGCGGAGAAAGGCTTCTTGCGATGATGCTGGTATTCAAGAATTGTTTGAGGGGGTTAAAGTTGGTTGAGTAAGAAGGGGTGTGTTGGCATGGAGGGTCAGAAGTTTCGGAATGTAAGAGGATTTATCAGAGTTAAATGGTTTGTTTCGTGGAACAAGGTTGGTGCCACTGGTTATCTGGATTAGAAACCGTGGTTCCTGTAGTATAATAGTGTATTGGGAATGCTATTATTAATATGCGATATCTCAATGACGGAATGGGTTACAGCGATATCAAAAGGAGAAGTATAAAGTATTCATTTTAAAAAACATTTTTTGTAACCTTTTTATTTACATATATATGAAAAAAGTTATTTCAATGAACCGTGCATTGTGTCCCCAGTGAACATGGAACCTGCAGCAATTTGTGACCAATACAAATGGTTTCCAGCAAAATGTTAAAGTCGACCATCCAAAGAAATCTGTATTCGGAATGGTTTGCTTTATTTTCGTCAACTGTGTTTCGACCTCTATAGGAATGAGGGGTCTCTTCAGGACCGAATGATATAGGGACATCTGAAAGGATGGATCCCCTGTCATTGTGATCTGTGTGCACCTCAGGAGGTAAAAAAGTGAAACAAACGGTTACTCACATGGGACCCAGGTGGGCACCCAGCGATCAGAAGGGGAGAGATGACAGGGAAGTTGAACTGCACTGCAGTGCAGCTGCTAATGCAATGGTTTCTGCGCTCAGGATTGTGCGTGTCGCAAGGCCAGGCTTATTACTGGATGTCCCGGTTTGCTTCTAAACTGCCGCAGTGATATGGTTGGCTCATAGAGTAGGATCTGTGCAGGTCACGTCAATCCGTGTGCCTGGCTGAGAATGGATACAGAGCTCAATAAAACATCCGCGCGTGCCTCCGCTACGCGCTGGAAAAGGAGCGTTTCTGTCTGTGTCTCGCTGCACTTTCATCGAGGGACATCTCTCTCTCTCTCCCAGGTACACGGAGACAGTGAATGTGGTGAACTGTGGGGTGGAAGGCAAGGTGGAAGAAAGGGTAGACCAAGATGGGTATGAAAGGAAAGCGAGAGAGTAATGGGATGGGCAAGGTAGTGGTTCCTCGGTATTTGGAGGGTTCTGTCAATGCAAATTGATTCTTATTCATATTTCTCCTTCAATTCTGAAACTTGTATATCCAATTCAAAATGTTATTTTATGTATGCATCTTTATAGGCAGGTCATGGACCCGTAGCAGTTGTCCTTATTGACATGTAACAGTGTATGCAGTAATATTGTACGTTTTTAGGTCTCGCCTGTCGATGCGCATGCGCATCGAGCAAGCGAGACTATAGGGGCTCATCCAGACTTTATCTAACATGCAAGGAATCGTGGCGATTCCTTGCAGTGCCCGTGACTTTTAAGCTCAATGCGCATGTGCATTGAGCTTAAAAGCGCGTGCACAGCCGCCCGCATTCCTCCGACACCTTTGAAGTGAAGCTTAGCTTCACTTCAAAGGCCCGGCTTGTTCACACCCACATGCCGCTCTGCCCCGCTCCGCCCCCTCCCCTGAGTCATCCTGCCTGCCCTCGACGTTCCCCCCGCCCCCTCCCGCCACGCAATGCCGAGAGCTTTTTTTGATTAGCAATGGCGGCTTTGCTCTTCAGTGAACTTCTCCCTCCCGCTTTGGCTTTCCACCAGCATTTGCATGCCCGCCGTGTTATGGTGAAAGGCTTGTTTAGATTGCATCTTTCCGAGTTCTTTCAGTTGAACCTGCATCACGGGTTAAAAGCATTTCATTTAACTGTCCAAGGGGGCCGCGGTTCCCACCTTTTCAGTTCACAATACAGTGATTCGTCTTCACTGAACAGTTACCAAGCAGCAAACACAAGGTAATGCTTCCTGTCCCTCCCTGCTTTACCTCTTGCTCCCTAGTCTCCTTTAAATACATCTCTTTGCCCTAAACATTACCAGTGCTTCTCCCCACAATCCCCCAATGTCTGAACCATTGTCTTCCTTCTTCCATAGAGCTACAGCCCGTCATGCTCTCTGTGTTCCTCCTGTCCTCTGCCCGCTGTTACCTCTCTCCTTGCTCTGTCCAGCTTACCCTTGTTTAATAGGTGTGTGCATATAGGTCCGCTGGTAGTTTCTTATTTTCACAATTGCTTCGGGGATATGCAGTTCCTTACTTTGTGTGCATTTGGTGTTTGTGATTGCACATATAATTTGAGTGGATCTGGGGTGCTTGTGTTTGTATGTGCACGTGTGCGATTTGAGAATATGTATATCTATGATGCTTGTGATTGTATTTGAATGCGTGTGATTTAAGAGTGTATATATCTGCAGTGTTTGTATTTGCACAAGTGTAATGTCTGTATATCTCGGGTGTTTGTATGTTCACAAGTGCGATTTGTGAGTGTGTATATGTATATCTGTGTGGCTTGTCTTCTTCTACCATGTCTGGTCATCTCGGACAGGGCCCCTTCTCTATACACCCTCTCTACCCCACACATTCCGACCTCTCCCTTTCTTTGGCTGCTTTTGCTCAAGTACTTACAAGCCCCCAAACGCCCCCCCCCGCCCGCCCCCCTTAACTCAAAGACACACAGGGCATTTGTTGTGCGCTCGCAGAAAATATATTCTTATAGCGGCAATCCCCCCCGCCCCCCTCGAAATACCCGGCAGCCTTGAGGGGACAGGCCTGGAGCTCAGAAGGAGATGCTTTCCTCTGTTCTTTGACCCCATATGCCTCGACTTCTCCGAGTGAATAAAAGTGGTCCGCGGCGCCTGCAACCAGCTCGGTAGGAGCAGAGGCTCTTGGCAGAAACTTGGCACTACCTCAGGAGGAGTTACAGAGCGTTTCACTCGAAGCACACAGACTTCAGGGATAGAGCTGAAAGCCGGGCTCGTCCTGCTTCTGGCAGTGCTGCTGAGCTTTGCTGCCTGCCATGTGATGACAGCCTATTGTAGCGCTTAGAATGCTCATAGTCCTGTTCGAGGTGCTGAGGGCATAGGTAAGGAATGAAACTACACTACTTGATTTATTATTTTGTCTTTGCGGTGCGAATTCTGCCACTGGCCTCTCATTTTATCCTGATTTTGTCATTTTCATGTTGTTTGTGTAGCACTTAGAATGCTAATGGCACAAAGGGAGTAGAGGCGCGGTGAAAGTGCACTGCTTGCTATGTTACTCAGTTTTTATAAAACACACTTCTGTGATTGGTATTGCCTCGTAGCGCTAGTAACTACGGCCTTTTGTTTTGAACTGATATTGTTTTCGCATTTTGGTAGGATAATGCTTAGATAACCCAGGACCCTTTTAAAAGCACCAGGGAGGAGACAAGGGACATTAAGTATTATGTTATTTATCTATTCCATTCTGGCTTCTCTTAATTCTCCCCTATATCCATCTGCTACGTGTATTATAATTCAAGCACTATTCCCCAACCTCTACCATCCTGTTGTTTATATCTCTCCTTCGCCCAAAACAAAACCTTAAAAAAAAATCCATCTTTCAATTTCTTTTTTTAATAAGGTCGTTCACTTATACGTAATAACATCTTAATTGTAGATAAGGTAACAAAAATACTTATAACATTTTTATTTTTTTATAACTTTGGAACATGCTGTACACAAGCCACTCTACTGTACAATATAACCTAAGCACATTAGCAAAGTCAGTACCCCTGACTAAACATTTATAAGGTCCCAAAGACGAGACCTGTTGGCTGTGCCAATAGGTCTCGCCTTTGGGACCTTATAAGTGTTTAGCCATGCAACACTTGATGTTGTTGCACCAAGGATATTGTGCTGGATAACTAAACACGTATAAGGTCCCAAAGGCGAGTCCCACACACGCAACGCCACTCGCCCACGCAACGCCACTCGCCCACGCAACGCCACTCGCCCACGCAACGCCACTCGCCCACGCAACGCCACTCGCCCACGCAACCCCACTCGCCCACGCAACGCCACTCGCCCATTTGCAAAACGGAAAATGTTAAACTCTTCTATTGCGAGACCTATTGCATTTTCACTCTCACTCACCCTCAACCCCTCACTCACCCTCACTCACCCTCACTCACCCTCAACCCCTCACCCTCACCCACCCTCAACCCCTCACCCTCACTCACACTCACCCTCACTCACACTCACCCTCACTCACCCTCACCCTCACTCACCCTCACTCACCCTCACTCTCACTCACCCTCAACCCCTCACTCACCCTCACTCACTCACTCACCCTCACTCACTCACTCACTCACCCTCACTCACCCTCACCCACCCTCACCCACCCTCACCCTCACCCACCCTCACCCTCACTCACCCTCACCCTCACTCTCACTCACCCTCACTCTCACTCACCCTCACTCACCCTCACTCACCCTCACTCACCCTCACTCACCCTCACCCTCACTCACCCTCAACCCCTCACCCTCACACAGTGCAATAGGTCTCGGAGCATTTGAGTTAGAGCTTTTAGATTTGTTTATGGCTTTTTTTCTTTGTAATTCTTTAGCATTGCCTACAGGAAACAAAAATGCTAAAGATTTAAAAAAAAAAACCCATAAACAATTCTAAAAGCACTAACTCTAATGCTGCGAGACCTATTGCATTTCCAATGCTTGTTTAATCCGTTCTTTTATTTTTAGTTTCAAGGTAGTTTCCTGTTTCTTTGTTAACTGTATAAGAGGGAGATGCACGGTAACTGGTAACCTCTTTGTTAATGTTGTTGGTTGTTATTATGAGCACTCGATCAAGGACTTGTAAAGCGTGACTACTCACCCGTGAGGGTCTCAAGGTCCAGGGATGTGATGGCGGTGTGGTCCATCGGAATCTCTTCATGCTCATGTTCTGTATAGAATGTGATGTTTTGAAAAGGGAACTGCTGCCTGACCTGGGCGGATGGCGGAGGTCTCTCCTCCGATTTGAACATAATAAACATCATCTTCCCTCATGTGGTGTCTTCCGTGTACTTCATTGAAGAAGTCTTCTTTTAACACCCACAGATACACATTAGTGGTTGTTTATACTCATGATCCAGATCATTATAACAGTACTAAGCATATTGCAGTTATTCTGGGACTACGTTCGATCTTACACTGATTGGAACTTTAAAGCTACAACCAACACACTATTTCAATCATGTAGTCTAAAGTGTGCCCAAAAACCTGATGCATATCTGAGGGCTTTGGTTATGAACAGCTAGATAAATAATTACAGTACAATTAAACTGTCTGTTTAATTGACATTTTTCAATTGTGACTGGTAAACTCTTGTCTAACAGATACAGGTAGACTTGTCTTCTCCTTTCCTATCTGGAGAGTCTTGGTTTAGTTGGCCAGATTCTAGCAAAAGTAGTACCCACAAAACCATTGTTCACTCTTTGCTATGCTGTCCATGAGGTTTTTAAAAAAACCAAAAACGATTTTATTGGCATTTGTCATTCAGCAAGATATAATTAGAAATTCATCCAGACAGGAAATATCTCAGTCTCAGTTAGTTCGTACATCTCCCTTCCAAGCCTCTACTTATCCTACGACTGTCTACCATGTTATGCAATGATTGCTATACTGGATGCTCAGTAACGTTAACAGCCTAACAGTATCCCCTCCTCCCACTTTCAACCCCTGCTGCTGCCACCGACCTCCTTGCCACTTCAACTCCTGCTGTGTACATGGTCTGGGTCCCATTCATACTCGCCACATCCTTGCACCTTGTTCATAGAGCTCGCTATGTGGGTGGATGTTAGGGTACTATGGCCCAATTATGTCCCCCTGTCCCCCCGCAGCTCGTTCGTGATCCAGCTCCCCAGTTGAAATCCCGCTCTTGGCGAGCTAGGTGTCGACTCTTGGTCCTCATTCTGCAGATCATCTCCAATCTCCCTATACCTCTTTTCGCGTTCCTAAGCAAGATTCTATGTTCACAGCTTGCCCACTTCACTAGTTCCCTTTTCCAGTTACAGACCCCCGGACCTGCCGGGGCCTTCCACTTGCTGGTAAACTCACGTTTCGCCAGAATGTATGTCAGGTCTTGGAACCTGGCTGTGACCTTGGTTTTAGCGGAGTGGGGAAATAGGTTGAGCAGTACATGACCAGGGGTGCATGTGATCTCCTTCTCTGTGACTCGTGCTGTCTCTCGAACCACCTCCTGCCAATACCCCTCTATCCTCGGGCAACTCCACATCATGTGAAGATAGCTAGCCCATATCTCCTGGCATCTGGGGCAACACGCATCCTCCCGACCAAAATATCTGTTAATCCTGTCGGGTAATATATGCCCTATGCAGAGTATAAAAACGAATTAATTGGAATCGCGCATTGCGGGAGACCTTGGTGGCTCGGAGCAGTGTATTGTCCCAATCCTTCTCCGCTATGGGGCTTCCAATGTCCGCCTCCCATTTATCTTTCAGGCTCTCCAGTGGCCCTGTGGAATCTCGTCTAATGGCTCTGTAGAGACATGAGACCGCATTAATGACACCGCCTGCTAGACTTATGTATTCGCATGTAGAATGTGTAGGTGGCTCTAGTGTCCCCCGACCCCAATGTCTCCGCATGGCCCCAGTGACTGCCCCATATTGTAGAAAATGCCCCTGTGGGATATCCCAACTAGCTTGGAAGGCCTCAAATGGAAGAAGTTCCCCATCGTCGTATAAATCTCCTACCTTAGTGAACCCCGCGTGTGCCCACTCCTCCAACCCCCTCCACTGACCCCCCCCCCCCCATGCGGGAGCGCCTCCAATAATGCCACAGGCATCTCCGGGGAGTAAGGTTGTTTGGTTTTGGTTTTCTGAAGACACCTGATCCAGCAGTTTCTTACACTATGCTCTGGAGTGGTCAGTGTTGTCTGTTTAATGATACTCATGAGTGTACTCAGGACAGCTTCTCTACTCTGGGTGAACGGGGGCGTCATCCTGCCCGGATCTAGGCTTCCTGCCATTCACTGTGTGAAGCGTTGGAGCTCACCCATCAAATAATAATTCTCCATATCCGGCACCGCTATCCCCCCCTCCGCTCATGCCCTGCGCAACGTAGCCAACGCCACTCTGTGCCTGCTGGGACCCCATATAAAAGTGGTCAGAATAGAGTCGAGGGATCGGAACCACGCCTTAGGAATCCACACTGGGAGAGCGGTAAAAAAATATAACAATCGAGGCAATGCCACCATTTTCAGCAAGGATATTCGCCCCGCCACTGACTGGGGCAGCGTCCCCCAGAACACCATACTGCCTTTGAGCGATCGGAGAATCCCCCTATATTCCTTTCCTGAACATCCGAGAGATAATGATACACTCTAGCCCCCAGGTATCTAAAACATTGTGGCTCCCACTGGAGATCCCCCAGGCCTGCAGGCGGCAGGGCCTCTCTCGCTATCGGGAAGACTCGTGACTTCTGTCAGTTGATGCAGAGCCCGGTAAGAACTCCAAACTCGTCCATCATACGCCGGGCTCCCTCCAACGCCGTACCTGTGTCCTTCAGAAAAAGAAGCAAATCATCTGCAAATAATGCAATATGGTGTGTTTGCTCTGCCAGTCGAACGCCCTCATATGGCGTCCCTGATCGTGCCATATACACCAGTGGTTCTACCGCCAGCGCGAACAGCAGGGGGAAAGGGGACACCCCTGCCGTGTACCCCTCTCCACCCCGTACTGTAGGGAGATGGTGGGGCCCGTCCGTACCCGCGCCACTGGGTCCGTATAGAGTATTTGAACCCATTGGATAAAGTCCTGCCCTAGCCCCATCCTCGCTAGAACTGCATACAAGTATTCCCACTCAAGACTATCGAATGCTTTCTCGATATCTATGGCAAAAATCGCCCCCTCCTGCACCTCCACAGCTCCTTGCTGCAGCACTGCAAACAGCCTCTTGATGTTCAGGGTGGTATTTCTGCTAGGGATGAAACCCACTTGATCGGAATGCACCAAAGAGGTCATGTGTGGCAGTAGCCTGGTAGCCAATATCTTGCTGAGAATTTTAAAATCGAGGTTTAGCATCGATAGCGGTCGGTATGCTGAGCACTCAGTTGGGTTCTTGTCAGGCTTAAGCAGGGGAACCATTACCGCCTCCCTTGTGGGTGGCAACCTCCTGTTCTCCCATACAGCCGCATATAATTCCACTAGCCTGGGAGCCAGCTCTAACAGGTACATGGCATAGAACTCTTGGGGCAGTCCGTCCGTGCCTGGAGTCTTCCCCCGTGCCATCGCTTTGACGCCCCCTGATTTCCCGTGCCGTAATTGCCGCCCCTAGTTACTCCGCTTCCTCCACCGCTATGGTATGCAGCGGAAGGGGTGTCTGGTAGTCTGCTACCCTGCCCATGTCGCGGTTGCTAGTGCTTTTATATAAGCAGGCGTAGTACTCCCTAAACCGGCCACTAATCTCCTCCTGTGTTAATAAAGGACGTCCTCCCTGGTCTTGTATCGACAGTATAGTACTACCCCGTCTGGATGGGTCAGCGAGCCATGCCAACAATCGCCCAGCTTTGTCCCGCTCATCATGTGTCCTATCCATGTACTTCTGGAAATCAAAGCATCGTAGATGCTCTACTTGCACTGTCACCTCCTCCTTAGCTTCCAGGAGTTCCTGCCTCAATTCCGGATGCTCCGGCCTTCTCTTCTCTAATGCCCTGAGTGCCCCATCCGCTCTCTCCAGGTCTGCTGAAAGCGTCTTAAGGACCCCAATAGATGCAGCCATGCAGCGTCCCCTGATCACAGCCTTGAAGGCCTCCCATTCCGTGATTCTGGAGTCCGTGGTGCCCGCATTGTTAGTAAAATATTGTATGATGTGCTCCCTAGTCTCTTGTTAAAAGACCTGATCCTCAACCGCTTCCGGTTTGAGGCGCCATGTGGGGATGGGCTGCAAAATCCTACCCCCCCTGTATCGTAGCATGAGTGGCTTATGGTCCAAGACCGTTCTAGTGAGGTATTCTGTCCCCCCCCCCCCCCCCCCCCCCCTCCCAGCTGGGTGTAGAGGCCCGGTGTGCTCAGAAAGGTGTCTAAACGGACATGTAAATCGTGGGTGTGGGATAAATGTGAGTAGTCCCTATCTGTCGGGTGTGCCTTGCGCCACACATCCACAAGCCCCCAACGAGCCTGCCAATCCCTAAAAGCTCTAGCCACCTCGTGTACTGGGAGTCTCGAAGTGGCGGGTATGATCGGTCCATGTCAGTATCTGCAGTACCATTAAAATCCCCCCTGCCCCCCCCCCCCATTAGGGTCCATGAGGTTTATGTTAATCTAGGGTTCATACAATGATATGCAGGCAGACTAGACCCAGAAAGCTAAAGGAATGCTTTTTGATTTTTACAAATAGATCAGGAACTTTTAGAATTCAATCTCGCAGAGTTCCTCAAAGGGTTTACCTCAAAGCAATCCGAAGAAAAACATCTGTCTTAACTTTAGACCAAAGTGTATAGTTTACTAATCAATCTTAAGCAGTGTTCTCTATAATCTGTAATCAGAGTAAGATGTACTGTGGCAGTGTGTTATGGATCACTTCCAGCTGGTTTATTCCTGGAACCACACAAAGTACTACCAGGAGTCTCCTTTGGTCATATTGAATTTGTTAATTGAATAGCGTAGCTGCTACCTAAATTACGGTACATCTAATGTTCAAAAAGCATACCTTCATTGGTCTTCAGTATTTTTCTATAATATAATCTTTAGAAGGACCTGCTTATTAGAAATGCAAATGGTTCATGTTGCAGTGCACTGAAGTCTGGAAATGGTCTCATTTTGTAGCACACTAGAAGTCCACCATTCGCAGCTGACGCGACATGATGATATACCTACTTTGTTTGCTGCAATTATTCTAATGGGCATGTTAACGCTGTCGCTAATCGGGCTGCTCCCACAGTTAATAGAATGGCAGCTCCTCGCCACAGTCTGGCACTGGGCAACCCACTATGCCCGGCAGCCTGGTAGTCCAGACGTCCACCTACAGTCAACATGAGCACCTTTCCCACAACGACTCCGATGTGTCTTAGCACATGGAAACTTTTGGCAAGCTGACGTTTTCATCAGTTAGCCTTGCACTCTGTTAATGCCAGCTGCCCTTCTAGGCTGCTATAGTCATGCTGATTGGGATGCGGTTGAGCAAGTCTGGTCAGCAGTCCCACGGGACCTAGGGCTGTCTTTACACAACCCATACAGGACGGCCAGGGTGTGGCAATATTTTAGTCTGTCCTCGTATGACTGCTTGGGTTGTGCAGTGGGCATAAGTGCGGTGCTTTGGCACCACGTCTGGACAGGCTTGTTTGAGGCTGTCCAGGCCTCTTAGATGGGCATTCCATTTAATGGCTCCTGCCTTTTTGGTGACAAAGTGGACTCTTGCCCTGGAGCTCTTTAAGGAGAGTGATGTTACAGCACGTTCCCATGGGCTGTCTGTGTCCTAGTAGGCCAGTGATACTCTAAGTTCGGCCTGGGGGCTGCATGCGGCCCTCTTGGCCTTTACATATGTCCCCCCTAGTGAACAGCAGTATGAGCTACTGAAAACTCATTCAGAATTTGTTTTAAATAAAAGCGCAAGCATTTATTAACTAGCAAATAAATGCTTTCCCATTTATTTAACTTTTTTTTTTTAGACCGCCTTTCACA
The DNA here is from genome assembly GCF_964261635.1 of Lissotriton helveticus. Taxonomy (NCBI): domain Eukaryota; kingdom Metazoa; phylum Chordata; class Amphibia; order Caudata; family Salamandridae; genus Lissotriton; species Lissotriton helveticus. The sequence goes on along the minus strand of NC_136068.1, from coordinate 1,606,447,773 downwards.
ATCCTAGACCACCCCCCCCCCCCCCGACCACCTACCACCCCCATGTTGGCATCAGTACGGCCCTCGGCCCCACCACAGACCGTACTTTTTGGCCCCTGGGCAAATGTTTGTGAGTACTTATGTACTAGGCCAGTGTTTCCCAAACTGTGGTCTGTGGACCCCCAGGGGTCCGTGACACATTCCTAGGGGGTCCGCAGTTTGAAAAGCACTGCCAAGTTCCTTGTATAATTTAGATGTTTTCAAGCAACAATTAAAGCGCACCGATAACGCCAGTGATTAACGTACCTGCTGGAGAGAGATGAGTTTTGTCCAGTGGCAGCTTTGACTTATCTAATGTAGCACAGAGGGTTAATATGCCTACTAAAAGAAATGTGTACCATGAATTTAAAAAAACATTATTTTATATGCATAGGTCAGTGGGTTGCTGCTTTTGTCACAGAGGTTCTTTTGCTACTCTGCAGTTCATAAATGACAATCGTAATCTAGCAAAGTGACCTATAAACTGTCATTAAAGAGCTGCTTGCAAACTGCATGGTACAAGTTAGTAACTTATGTTTTTTCCCAGTCTTTCATTATCCTGATGCTGCTAAAAAGGTTTTATTTGGGAGGGAATAAACTTTTATTGTTAAAGTCCATGCTAACCACTGTGTTATGTTCTGAATCCTGAGTTTGTGCTTCTCCAGACCAAGCACTCTTTAAAAATGCCTAACCGTATGAATGACTTGTGAATCCTACACCTTGTAGTCCCCTCTGCCATATGTAAAATTTTCTATACACTGATTCACACGTATGATTCATTGTCTGTGTGTGATGTAAAGTGCTCTGACAATGATTTGAGAGATGCTGTGAAACAAATAAAATACATGTGACAGAGGGGCTATGGAGAGATGAGAGGTACGGCTGGAGGGTGATAAGGGAATCATTGAAGAACCCCAACAAAGATGGTTGCATCCTGGTGCATAGTAAGGTCATCATTTACTATTCTTTAACCCCTTCTGTGCTCATGGGGCCATTTTAGTATGCCCATGATAGGTTTTGGTTGGGGGAGCGGCCCCTTGGGCAAGGGTCACTCCCCTTTTTGGGGGCAATTACTAAGGCTTTGTGTCCCCCCCCCCCCCTGGGGGAGGGGGCGAATTTAATTTTTAAATAAAAAAAGGCCCACTGGGACAATGTGCTGGGGAGTGGCCCCTTGGGCAAGGGTCACTCCCCTTGGGGGCCATTTTAGGAAGCCCATGGTGTTTTTGTTTTGTTTTGGGGAGCGACCCCTTAGGCAAGGGTTGCACCCCTTTTGGGGGCCATCATTTTTGCTTTGTTTCACCCCCCTCGGGGGCAGATTGAAATAAATGTAGTGGGGAGTGGACCCTTGGCCAAGGGTCACTCCCCTTTTTGGGGCCATTTTAGTATGCCCATGATGTTAGGTTTTGGTTGGGGGAGCGGCCCCTTGGGCAAGGGTCGCGCCCCTTTTGGGGGCATACATTTTGGCTTTGTCTGTCCGCTGGGAGGGCTGGGGGGGCAGATTTAATTTTTCATCCATCATGCTTTAGCTCACTCCACCACCCCAGGTTAGACATGGCCATATGCAAATTAGTCTGACCCTGTGCCTCATGGGAACAGTCCAGCCCGTACTGCCAAGCCATATCTTCCCTGGCAACCATCCTGGGACCGGTTTCTGGCTAATCAGCCGTCATCAGCCAGGCTAACTTGAATCCAGTGGCAAAGTGAGCAAGGGACCCACATCTGGGCATACCCTGCCAACTTAGGGAAATCAAAGCGCACAGGGTCAGACTGATTTGCATATGGCCATGTCTGAACTGGGGTGGTGGAGTGAGCTAAACAATGATGATGGATTAAACTAAGATCAGTTGACGGGGGGGCGAGTGTTAGATTTGCTCAAGCGCTCCGTCCATCATCCCCTTTGGTATCACCGTGAGGGGCAGTTCGGCTGTGTTTTTTTTGTTTGTTTTTTGTAGGGCCACTAGGGTTTATTTTTATGTTGGGGAGCCGCCCCTTGGACATGGGTCGCTCCCCTTTATGGGAGGATGATTGCCACCCAAAGAGGGCAGAAATGGCCACCGAGTAGCAGTATGTTTTTAGGCCCACTAGACACCAGAGTTTTTAAAATGTTTGTTTTTGGAGGTGGCCTTAAGGGCAAGGGTTGCTCCCCTTTTACGGGGGTTGAATATTTAATTTATACTCTTAGGCCCACCTACCCCTTAGCTTGGCAGGTGGACTGGTGCATTATTTGCATATGTGATTGTAATGTTTTTTTCTCCTTTTAAATCTAGTGTAAAGCTTTTGATTCCTGTTTGTGGTTTCGACAGTAGTCGTTCTGCAGTTTTGCGTAGTTGCATTTGTTTGGTAAGAAAAACATTTTCGTTGCATGTACTCCAAATGAGTAATATTGTATAGTATGAATGAATTTTTTTGTAAGTGGTATCGTAGTGGCAGCATATTTAGTTAGTGTTTTGAGCATGAAAATCTTTGTGATGTGTTTTGCTTTTGTCTTATGTGTAATTTTCTTTTCTCTTTCTTTTTTAGTGGGATATTATTGATCCATACTGTGTCTGTGCAGAGTATGTGGTGGTGAGTTTAGCTGCTTCTGGCAAGTGAGTGGTATAGTTTTGCAGTGTATAGGTATTTTTGATAAAGGTGCATTTTGTTTATTACTTATTTTACAAAGTGTTTGTTGACTTGTTTGACAAGTTACCTTTATTAGTAATCATTATGGCTAGCCGTAGAATGACTGCTCAGCAGGTGGTTGGTATGCTTCTTGAATCTTCCTCTGAGCCGGATTATGGGACTGACAGTGCGTCTGAGGGGGACGAAGATTCTGGCAGTGAGTTTTCTCTCCACATGGAATCATCGGATGATGAAGGTACTCTCAGTGGAGATGAAGTGCCTGTTTTAGAGGAGGATACTGCTGTGCCGATGGTGCAAGAGGGCTGATAGGACTTATACAAGCATCTGATTATGTCTCACCACAATGTGGTAGTTGATCTGTTGTAGTTCACTTGTGGTAGGCTTGATTGACTCAGCTCCTTCGAGACCTTCAAGTTTCTTTGTTGTTTAAGTATAGTTCAGTAGGGGTACTAACTTGAATGGTCGGTAAATATAGTCCCTTTGACCCTCTTCTCACAGTTTTTCTGCATCTGGATTGCAGCCTTGGGCTGCTAGGCTTCCTACTGGAATTGCTGGACTCTGGGTTGATCCAAATATGCTGCAGCCGGTGTTGCCTGCCTTTAGCGGTGATGCAGGGTGTAGAGTGGATCGTGTAAATTGTTTGCCTATACAGTTTCTTTAGTTATTTATGGATGATGTATTTTCAGGTGAGATTGTTGAGCAGACTAATTTGTGTGCTGAACAGTTTTTGAGGGACAACAGTGACAAACTTGCCAATGTGCTCTATTTAGGGCTCCCAGAATACCTCCTATCTCGCTTACAGTCTGTCCAAAACTCCGCTGCAAGGGCCATTTTCGGATTAAGCCGCAGATCTCATACCTCGCCCCTCCTTGAGGCACTCCACTGGCTTCCGGTAAGGAAACGTATCATCTTCAAAACTTTGACCTTGACCTTTAAGTCCTTACACGGTACAGGTGCAGCTTACCTCAGGAAACATGTTCAGTTCTACCATCCTACCAGATCGCTCCGTTCAGCCACACAAGCCCTTGCTGTCGTTCTATCTGTAAAGCATTCACGCATTGGAGGTCGCTCCTACAGAGCCTGTGCCCCGCAGCTTTGGAACAAGCTCCCCCTCTCGCTGAGGAAAACTGACAACCTCCTGTCCTTCAGGAAAGGCCTAAAGACCTGGCTCTTCAGCCTCTAGTGCGCCTGTTTTCTGCTCTACGTCTCTCTACAGATCTGCACAGCGCCGGGACACTCTGCCTGAGTAGCCGCGCGCTATATAAACCACATATTAACATAACATAACTTAGGCCCCACTCTAGAGCTACCCAGTAGACTCCCACAAATCTGGAAGAGATTAAGAAGTTTTTGAGTTTGACTTTATTGATGGGTTTGCTAAGGAAGCCGAACCTGGCTTCATATTGGTCTACTAGCCCCTTGATGGCAACAGCCGTATTTCCTGCAGTTATGACTCGTGATCGGTATTTCCTTTTGCTACGCATGCTGCATTTTGTTGATAATTCTTTTGCGTTGCCACGTATTCACCCTGACTGTGACCGTCTTTTTAAGATTCGGCCTGTTCTTGATCACTTTGTAGATCGATTTTTTTCAGAGATCTATACTCCAGGGAAAGAAATATCTATTGATGAGTCTTTGGTTTTGTTCAAGGGTCGTTTGGTTTTTAGGCAGTACATCCCTAGCAAGAGGGCACACTATGGAATTAAGCTGTATATGTTGTCTGAGAGTAGGACAGGATATGTTTTTAATTTTCGTGTGTATACTGGTAAAGATTCCACTATTGACTCCCCAGGTTGTCCGTCCACTTTTGGAGTTTCTCAGAAAATTGTGTGGGATCTTGCTAGAAGACTGTTTAACAGAGGCCACCATTTGTACCTTGATAAACTTCTACACTGCAGTGCAGTTATTTAAGGAATTGTTTAAAGTGGACACTTGCATGTGGCACAATCCTCTCTAACCGCAAAGGCTATCAAAAAGAACTTGTTTGCAAAAAACTTCAGAGGGTCAGTGCAGTTCCTTGCGTAGTGATGAACTACTAGCTGTGAAATTTGTGGACAGGAGGGATGTGTACATGCTGACTACCATCCATGATGAGAGTACTTTACCTATGCCTGTTTGGGGTCGGGTTGCTGAAGTGCGCAAACCTGTGTGCATTCTAGACTACAATAAGCACATGGGTGGTGTTGACAGAGTAGATCAGAGGTTGGAACCTTACACTGCTATTCGGAAGGCATATGTTTGGTATAAGAAGTTGGCCATCCTTTTCTTCAACTTAGCAACTTTCAATGCTTTTATTGTGTTTAAAGAGTGTTCTCCTGTGTCAAACTTGACATTTCTTCAGTTTCAGCACTCTGTGATAGCTAGCCTTGTTGTTGTGGAACAGGTAAGTGTTCCTAGATTTGGAGTGGTGGAGGATGTGGCTCGATTGAAAGATCGCCACTTTCCTGATTACATTCTTCCCACTAGATGTAGAGTCTGTTGGTGAAGAGGTTTGTGGAAGGAGACTAGTCTTTTCTGGCCCGAGTGTCCTTCTAACCTTGGGATGTGTGTGCCTGCTTGTGTCAGAGCATATCACACGCAAAATAATTTTGGGGAGCATCCATGAGTGGTAAAGTGAACTACCTGGACTGTATGGTTTAAATATTTGTATTCTGTTTCAAGGTTGGCATTGGTGCAATGTATTTAGTTTTCAGATTTTGTGGGGAGCCTTGCTTTGCACACAGGAGGAGGCGGTTTTACCTGTTGCCGTGAGGGGAACGGATTTTCGTTGTACCCGGTCTTACATCCCAGCCCCAGCACCACCGCCGTGAGGGAAACGGCTCACCGCTGCACCAGGTCTCGCACTCCAGCGCCAGCACCATCGACGCTGCCGCGAGGGCAGGGACTTCAACTCCCAGGTGCCCCGGCGGCTGTGGCGCGCGAGTGACGCCATCAGAGCGCCCGGAGGCGCGTGAAAGAGGAGCGCCGAGCGCTCAGGGGGGAGCGTTGCTTTACACACAGGAGGAGGCGGTTTTACCTGTTGCCGTGAGGGGAACGGATTTTCGTTGTACCCGGTCTTACATCCCAGCCCCAGCACCACCGCCGTGAGGGAAACGGCTCACCGCTGCACCAGGTCTCGCACTCCAGCGCCAGAACCATCGCCGCGAGGGCAGGGACTTCAACTCCCAGGTGCCCCGGCGGCCGTGGAGCGCCCAGGCTAAGCCCGGGCAAAGGGCTGGCCGTCTGTGGCCGTCTGGGGCCGGACTGGGGCCCCCCTCTTGTATCCGGCAACAAAAGGTACTGTACATATTCTACTTCATTAAGTGGCTCGATAGGATTGGAACAATGGTGAAAAGAAAAATCTTGGAGGACCCTATAGACTCTGTTGGAGGGGCAACTAAGAGGGGGAAAACGCGCTAAGAGACAGAAATGTAAGCCCGCAAAAAAGCGTCAGCCAAACGCGGGGGACAATTGTGTCATGGACCAGATTGATAGAATCGATGAATTGATTACAGATTGTACTGATTTGCTAACAGCCACCCCCATTCCTGTGGGGGAAGTTGGCGACATAGCCAGCCCAGGGGGAACAAAGGGTGCTAAGAGCAAAATGAAGGGGCCAGCCCTTATACCAAGAATATTTTTGGGTAAACCTCCTGTAGAGGCTAATTCACTAGCACCCAAGGCTACTGAGGATAATCTAGATGTATGTGTATTAGATGTAGAACCGATCACAGAAAGTCTTTTTAATTTACCTTGTACTAATAAGTTCACGGTTTTAGCTCATATCGAAAACCCTTATCCAGATGGTGGGCAGGACTTGACTGGATCTGATCTAAGTACAGCAGAAAACACCCCTGAGGTATCTCCAGAGGTGGCTGATCATCACGACAAACCTCTGTTTAGCTTAGTAACACACTTATGTGCCCTAATTAAGGGTATGCAAGTGAAAATTGACAATTTAACCACTGCTGTAAACAGCTTAAAGGTGGAGAAAAACAAAGCTGCTGTAATACTCAAAGCTCCTAGTATTAATCAGTTAAAGGCATCAACTCAAGTAGGAAATGTCACCTCCTTGGCAATTAAAAAATCAAGTCCAGATACAGCTGCTCCCAAAAACCCTAGAGCAACTGAGCCTGTTAGACCAGGGAATTTAGTGCCTTTGGAGAATCGCCTATCTCATGGACATAATTTGCTCCCAACAAGGGGTGCACCAAGGCAATCTGTAGATAATCGACCATCCAGACCAATTCAGGCTGGCCATAACCCCCCACTTAGCCGACAGCAAATGGGCTATGCAGGATCAAATCTAGGCCCCACTACACCAAATCTTAATCCCGCCAAAGCCCCTCCGGTATACTTGATTAACATACCCAAGCTCCCTATTGGCAGGGAACGTGAAACTCCAGATTCCTTGACCAACAAAGCTATCCATTGGATAAGGTATGTAAGGGGATGTAGATCTGTCATCCGAGAGGATATCCTGTGCGCAAGTAGGCTAACTTTTCAGGGTGATGCCTACGATTGCATAGAATTGATTCTAAAAAATCCAACGGTAGCTGGAGAATTACTAAACTTAGAATTCAGATCCTGTTCCCCAGACCACTCAAGGATCCAGATGAGAGCAACCCCCGTCACTCCTGGAAGCCTATAGGAGGGAATCAGGACGTTTGATTAGTTGGGGGAAGTTCAAGATTAGATTTGAACGATTGACTTTTATTTTTACCTCAAAATGAACTAGCTAGTGAAGCTTACAATAGGGGACCACCAGGAGAGGATCCTAGTTGTACTTTGGCAAAATCTGTTATAAATCAAGTTGCCCTGGCCTGTCCTAATGATGAATTTACTTTATCCCCTGTTGATTCAGCCAGTAAAAATGACAAAAAAGATATAACTGGAGGGGGTCCTAGTTGTATCCTAGCAAATTCCTTTATAAATTCCTTTTTAAATCAAACCTTAGGGCCCAGTCCCTCTGACTCTATCCCTCCCACCACCTATCAAGACCCTACAGGGAAGACCTGCCCCGTGACTCGTGATAGTTGCCATGGATCTATCCTTACGTGGAATATAGCCGGCTTAAAATCCAAGCTAGAGTCACCTGAGTGGGCAATATTTATCCGAGGATATGAACTATGCCTATTTCAGGAGACATGGGCAATGGAGGAAGTGCATTTCCCTGGCTATTTAAATTATAGTATTCATGCAGCTAAGGAAGGAAGGGGAAGACCATCTGGTTACGAGAGGACTTGAGGGTGGTAGTAAATACTATTCCCACTAACCACAGAGATCTTCAGGTCCTAAAACTTAAGTTCCCAAATTTAGCACCAGTATATGTTTACAACATGTATATGAGGAGTACGCGGGGTAGAAAATCAGAGGTCCTTGCACTCCTGGAAGATTAATGGAAAGTCATTGTTCACCTTTTAATGTTATTGTGGGGGGGATTTTAATGTAAATTTTGAGCCTCTTATGAAGGGAAACTGGAATGTGTCAGAGGAGGAGGACAGAGAATGGGGGGTTCCCAAACTGGATCTTGAACCGGTTTGTAAATGGTCAGACATAGTGGTCCAAACGAATTCTATTTGCCTAAATAAAGGTTTAAGAGCAGCAAATGGAAGGACCCTAGGTGATAAGATTGGGGCACATACTTTTAAAAGTGGTACACGTAAGAGCAGAATAGATTATATTCTGCTCAACTTGGGCCTGTGGAAACATCTTCAGGACATGACGATCATTGACAGGCTCGAGAGTGACCACAATCCCTTGTCTATGAACCTTACTTATTGGGAACCTTTTGTTCACCCAGGGATCATAATGGCTCCTACCCCCATTCATGATACTCTGATATCAAATGACTTGCGTCACGTCCGATGGCCCAAAGTTTCCCTTCACCAAGAGAATATCGATTTTATATCTAGTAAGCTTGGACAGGCGAAGTTAGATTTATTGTCGATATCGGAAGAGGATAATAATATTTTGAGTTTGCAGGAAGGAACTAGGATCCATGAGATTCTTTTTGATGAATTAAAAACTCTATTTGTTAAACCCTGTAAGCACAAAAGTCCACGCGTAATGGAAGCACCACGATGGTATTCTGGGGAATGCAGAAAGGCCCGTCTAGATTTGGGAAGGGCAATTAAATCTGAATCCGCCGAGAACGTCAGAGCAGCCAGGCTGAGGTATAGAAACGCTGTTCTGAAAGCTAAGCGTGTCTGGGATGAGAAAAGATGGACTGACCTTAAGGAAGCAGGTTCCTGTAAAGACACACGTAGATTTTGGAATAGCTACAAGTGGGGCACTGAGGGAAACCCTGGTAAGCCACAGAACTGGGTCCCCCAAGAAAAGTAGGTAGAACACTTCCAGCCCCAATATGCTAAAAGCCAGGATACCCAACCATTAGCGGAAGTCCTTTTTGAGCCCCAAACTAAAGATCTTTTCACCTTGAAGGATGTTCAGTGTGCCCTAGATCTGGTGGTCCCTTGTAGAGCGCCAGGTATTGATGGCATACCTGCAGATCTTTTCCTGCATGATTAGAATTCTTGGGGCTGTTATATACTTCTTTTGGCCAATATGGTCGTTAGGGGAGCCCCTATACCGGGATCCTGGAATGGGGCGGAGATTATATCTGTCTTTAAAAAAGGAGATAAGTCGCTGTCGGGTAACTATCGTCCAATCAGCCTGATAGACACCTCCCAAAAAATATTTGGCAGGCTGGTTTTAAATAAAATTCTTGACTGGGAATGCAAGATCTTATCCCACTTACAGGCAGGGTTCAGAACTTCAATCAGCACGGTGGATCAGGTGCTGCATTTTGCTATGCTGTACTGGAAGACCGTGCTGATTGTACGTGGAAGTTTATATGCAGCTTTTATAGATCTAAGAGCGGCGTTTGACCTGGTTCCCCGCTCCACTTTATGGAGTGTTCTTAGTGGCATGGGACTGCCAGGGCCCCTCTTATCGTTGGTAAAAAAACTCCACGAACAAAATTATGCACAGATCAGGTGGGGGAGCCCCGGGAATGTTACGCCGCAATTCCCAGTGGAAACTGGAGTACGCCAGGGCTGTGTCCTGGCGCCAACTCTATTTTCCCTATACATTAATGACGTGGCAAAGATTTTAATTAACTCCAGCATTGATGCTCCGATCATTGCTGGAGCAAAAGTTCCGATTTTAATGTTTGCCGACGATTGTCTCTTAGTTTCAAAAACTCCTAGCGGGCTTCAAAAGAGCTTCAAGCTCTTTGAAGATTTTTGTACCGCTCGGGGTCTAGAAGTAAACGTACAGAAATCAAAGTTTATGACTTTTAATGCTTCTAAATCTTTTAAGGGTACGGTGAATATGAATCAGCGTCCTCTGGTAAGGGTCCAAGCATTTACCTATTTGGGTGTTTGTATAGACCGCAATTTGCCTTGGAAGGATCATATTGATTTGGCCACCTTAAGACACAGACAGCTAACTGGAGCTTTGTCCACAGAACACCAGAAGTCACTTACTAAGCCAATAGCTCCGGTATTGGTGGTCTATAATGGCAAAGTAGAAATGTGGGGATGCGAAAGCCCGAGAGGGATGTCAATCTCTGAAAATCTTTTTTAAGGAACGTAATAAAATTACCGCAGAGTACCCCCATGAAACCCCTCTATTATGATTTAGGGTTATCCCCAATAGCGCTTATAGCATCCTTTCGTCCTGTTTTATACTGGAGGAGGATCTGGACTACGCCGGAATTAGAAATTTTTGCAAGGGGCCTGCTTGACATCATTAGTAGTGACACCTTTCATAAGGTCAAGTGGTTAAAGCATATCCGGGGCCTCCTAACTAGTATGGGTTTAGGGAACCTGTGGGAGGACCCTACAAACTCAAGGATCCCGCCAAAAAAGATTCTAAAGACTCTTTATTGGCAATTTGTGGCTTCAGGGACTTATAGGTCTGTCGACCCTGGGTCATGGACCGGAATGTTTTTGGATATTAAGGATGTTCCAAAATTATCTTAAAACCTCTTGATCGTAAATTATATTTTCAGTTGAGGATTGGGAGTCTCCCGGTTGGGGCATTCACTAGTAGGTGGTCTCCTGGGGCCAAGGACGTCTGTCCGTTATGCTTGGCTCGTCCAGAGACCATTGGTCACCTGCTATTTGAATGCCCAGTGTACATTGAGCCAAGGGGAATGTGGCTTCGCCCAATGTGCAGGCTAATGGGTCCCGTCAGTGGGACGCAGGCAGTTCGCATTATCCGTTCCTGTACAGATATGATAGTTTGCATAGCTGTGCCAAAATATTTGGGCTGGGCTTGGGCTGTCAGAAGTAGAATGCTCACAGTTTAAAATGTATTCACTCTACCGAAATCAAATTCTAATGTTCATTCACTTATTTAATTTCATTGTTCTAGTGAACTTAATCGTATGATCAACATAGCAGGTAGTTCCACTCAATACTAAGGGGTACAAATTTTCACCTCCAAAGCATCATTATACTTTAATGTTATGCGGGGCACTACTTGAGGGCTGACCCTCGGTTTTTGAGCTAAAACACGTGTTCCATGGAGTTGACAGAGGTGTTGGACTGGGCACCTTTTGTTCTACATAGGGCTCTTGTTCCTAAAGATATTGGCCAACAGAGCTTGCGCATTCACAGAGTGTCATGTGTACGCTCATGCGCCCTACAACCATATGAGTTTCATTTGGGCATGCGTGAGCCGCGTAGTGGAGAGTGACTTTAATTGCGCCCCTCGATCCCCTGTGGACCGAGTCTGTCGAATATCACAGGCTTTTTGAGGGTTGTTGTGAAGTCTTTCACACGCGCGATAAACAACACTGTTTAACTGAGGTTGCGCAATGTACGCCGGTGAGTGCTCCCGGCACGCGCATGCGCCTCGCCAATACACACGCTCACAAGGCATGCGTGATCATCTACGTTGAGAACGACTCTTAGCGCATGCGCACTGTCTATCCGTTTACATCGGCGCATGCGCTGGATAGAGTCTGAACAGCGCACATGCGCCGTTGCAGCGTTGCAATGACCAGCTGCAAACAATTACTCACTTAGTGCTAGCATAAAACCGGTCCGTCGGTGCCTCCCCTTCGGCTCGTGAACCCGCCGTGAGGTACCGACGGACAGGTAAGTTGGTATTGTAGAGGTTAGATGACTTTCAGCATGTAGCTTTGGTCTGGCAATAAGGACACCGTCTTAACTATGCCAGCTATGACCAGAGACATGCTTGCTAGGACGGGGGTTATTTCCCTCGTTTTTTCATTGGGAATACTGCACAGTTGTTCAGTATAGACAAAGAACTGAGCTACTTTACAGCAGGTAGCACCATTTTGTGATATGCACAAAGGTTGTGATATTTGCTAGTCGTCGAATGTTTACATCTGGCTCATCGTGGTGAGCGCCCAAGTGTGGGCAGTTTAGAAAATTATTGGGTTAGGTAGACAGTACAAAGTACTAAATCCTTGACAGTGATCTAACCAAGGAACTGTCTTTATTTATATGTCTAGAGCGGGGCCTTATCCTTCCGAGCAGTTGCCGGGTGAGGTGAGGCTTACTTCCCACAGATTGATGGGTAAGTGCTATATATAAGTTCCTGAAACAATGTACAGAATAACTGTTGGTGACGTTATATTACGCACCTCTCTAATGACCATCATAATCTAGTGATAGATCTGACTGAGTTCGCTTAAATGATCGCTGGTTTTGCACAGTAATAACACGTGGTACTTTATACTTAAGTTATAAAATTTCGTTCATGTCTTAACAAGCATGGGGGGCGTGGCTAGCGGCCGATGCCAGCAGACGCAGCCTAACGAGGCTCCCATCCCTAGCCCCAATAAATCCTGATTTAATCCAGTAAACAGCGCGGACTCCCCGTGAAAACCGGGTTGAGTCCGCACCAGACATCGGTGCCTGCCCGGGGAGCGCGCCAAGCGTGTGAGTAGCCCGAATCCAGTGCTGCGACCCCCGCGGGTCCCGGACGGGCCGATGCCTAAAATGGCGGCGTGAGACTCCCAGAGCCACCGGACTGCGCCCAGGGGGACCTAGCACCCAAATATCGGATTCTGCCGACCGAGCGGGATATGAGCGAGCCCTGAGTAGCTATCTGGGAGCGGAGTTCTTGGCGGACCCAGCGGCGGTATTGCCGAACCCAGAGGCGGCGCTGCAGAGGGTGAGATCCGCACTCCGGTGGGGCTCCGAAATTGAGGACCCGGCTTCTGGGCCTGAGCGGCTGTAGCGGTGGCGCTGGTGAGGGGAGACCCAGGGGCAGGGATCGAAGGCACCGCCGAGACCTGAGCGCAGGCGGAGCGACTCCACGGGCACACAGAACCACCCGAGCGGAATCGGATCAGGAGAGCGGGAGGCAGCGAGAACTGCGGCTCTGCTCAGCACCGAGGTGGTGACCCTGCGCTGGCGAGAGGAAAACCCAGGGGCAAGAAACGAGGTAACCGCCAAGCCCGGAGCGCAAGCAGAGCTCCTCCACGGGCAATCAGAGGCGCCTGTGTAGTTTTGGACCGGAGACACGTGAGAGGAGGCCCAGCGCCGGTGAGGCGGCGACGAGGCACGAACTGAGGACCCAGCTGCCCCGTGTTGCACTACCAGGGTGAAGACCCGGAGGGCTCCGACACTGAACTGTGACACCGGGCAGGGCGCCCAAACCTGGGGGCAGTGACCCTCCCCCCTCCTGCCCAACTGCCCCGCTTGGTTGCCTACCACCCGGGAGGTGCCTGCCCGACTAAGCGACACTCTGCGACGACCTGCGGGGGCAATCAGAGTGGCACTGACCAGGGGGACCACCCGGCCACAGCGGGGTGAGCTCGTGTGTATGAACTTTGGAGCAGTGGGTGGATTGGGGCCCAGCAGGGAGCTGTGACACTCCCCGACAGTGGCGTTGGGGTGACTACCTGGCGACAGTGGATTTTACCGGCGGGTGGCTTGCCTGCTGGGTGGCGGTGGTGGCTGGTGACCCTGTTTCTGAACCGACGACTAGGCCCGCCACTGGGAGACCCGCACCGGCAGCAGTAAGGAACCCTTGCACGCGGACACCCTACACGACAGCGGAGGCCCTGACAGCCCGCAGTAGTGGAGGGGTGCGGAGAAGTAAGCGCCTGTGCGCGGCACGAGGGCTGGCACCGTCCTGCGGTGGGGAGTGGATAACGACGGGCCTACATCGGATGAGCGCCTTTGGCCTCAAGGACTGCGGACTGCAACTGTCTGGTCGGTGACGGCTCTACACCGACGAAGCGACCGGCCGACCGGCTGAGTGACCTGTCTGTCTGGTCCACCTCCGCGTTCGCCCGGCGGTTGGCTCGGTGGGAACATGGGGAAGCCGAAGGGTCCGAAGGGTAACGCAGGAACGACCACAGAGGCTCCGGACGCCACGCCACATACCCAGTCGGACTTGCTAATGATGCAGGACAGAATCCTGGAAGCAATAGCGGCCACGAGGACCGCCTTGCAACAAGACATTGCCCAAGTGTCGACGGGCCTGGGGCTTCTGCGGGCAGACCATGGGAAACTAGCCGACAGGGTCAAAGACACGGAATTAATCCTGAAGGACGTGGTGCCAGGACAGAAAGCCTTGGAAGGAAAACTGACGGACGCCCTGGAGCGCATCCAGATGCTGGAGAGGAGAGCGGAGGATGCGGAAAACCGAAGCCGGCGGAACAATGTACGACTGGTAGGCCTTCCGGAGAAAAGCGAGAGGACGGACATGCTGGGTTATATGGACAACTGGCTACGGACAGTGGTGGTGCCGGAGGGCCTTTCCCCCTTCTTCTCGCTGGAGAGGGCCCACCGGGTGCCTGCCCAACCCCCCCAAGCCGGGGCTCCCCCCGAGACCGGTGGTGATCAAAATCCTCCACTATAGGGACAGAGACTGGCTTCTGCAACGAGCCAGAGAAGCGGGCCCGTTCCAGGTTGACAATAGCGCAGTCACGTTGTTCCCGGACTACACCTTTGAAACCCAAAAGCAACGGGCTTCATTTCTCTCCATTAAAAAGGAACTGAGATCGGAGGGGCTGCAATATTCACTGTTGTTCCCGGCGAGACTCCGGATTTCGGTGGATGGGAAGGCACTGTTCTTCAACACATCAGCGGATGCCTGGGACTGGTGGGACACCTACAAGGCTGGAACAGATGGGGCCCGCCAAAGGGCGGCCGCGGAGGAATTCCAGCGGGGCTCGGTCAGGAGATCAAGACGGATTCGGAAGAGGGGCCAACATCAGAGGCGACTGACGGTATCGCAGACGACGGTGGAAAGGAAGGCAGCACTGCAAGCGGTGAAAGAGGTCTCGGGAGCGGAGGCACCACAGCAGGAGGAGGACTCGAAATCGATCTCGGAGGACAAGCAGACAGGGTCCGAAACTGAACTGTCGGAGGTGGACAGTGTGAAGGGCCCGGAGGTAACGCCGCAAACGGCGGAGGTCGTCTTCGGCAGCTAAGTGTTGAACTGGGGGATGTGGGGGCTAGCAGCGTCGACCTGGAGGAATGGCGAACCTGGCTGATGGAGCAGGCTGATGTGAGACTGCTCAATCGTGAGTTTGGTTGTACATAGAGGGGTGATTGGGAAAAGGGATGCTAATTTTGCTACGGTAGCTAGTACACGTACCCAGAGGCCCCTAAGGCCTCCGCAGTACAGACTGCGGACTAGTGAGTTTTAAGAGCACCTTGCTCAATTGTTTGGACGGGGGTAACTCATCTGCAGTTAGGTCCTGTTCTAGGGGGGGTGGATGTCTGGAGATGTTGGGGTTACTCAGGACGGGGAGGGGGGTCGGGGAAGGGGAGCAGAGCTGGGGAGGGAGTTAGGGCGAACGGGGTGGGGAACGAACCGGTTGGGGAAGGGGGACAGGGGGGCCGTTACTGGTGTCTGGCCACTGTGGAACAGGGCTCTTAGCCTTCAATGCCAAGATTATGGGTAGTGTGGGATCGTTAAAATGTGTGTCATGGAACGTGCGGGGTCTGAACTCAATGACTAAACGGCACAAAGTTCATTCTTACCTAGTCCGCAGAGGGGTTCACATCGCCTTCCTACAAGAAATACATCTGACCAAACAGGAGGGGGTAGCGCTCCAAAGGAGGTGGCGGGGTCACCTGTTTTACACCACATATTCGGCATTTGCCAGGGGGGTGCTACTATGGATTCGGGCTGGGATCCCATTCCAAATCACTAGGAATACTGTGGACCCGGAGGGTCGTTTTGTAGCAGTTGAGGGTTTACTCAGGGGCCGTCCTATAGCGCTATGCAGCGTGTATGCACCCAACACTGAACAGGCGCCTTACTTCGCTAAACTTTCCACGCGCTTGGCAACCTACTTCGCAGGTCCAATATTACTAGGGGGGGACTTTAACTCTATAGCGGACGCTACACTGGATAGGTCACACCCACCGCTCCACGCTTCCCCGGTGCACAGGCTGGCGAAACATAGGATGCATTGGCAGGGGCAGTGGGAACTCACTGACGTGTGGCGCGCACAACACCCGGCTGAGCGGGACTACTCCTTCTATTCCAGCCTGCACGACCTACATGTCCGCATTGACGCATTTCTATGCTCTCCTCAGGTTCTCCCGGCAGTAGCTCACACAGAATACCTCACACGTACAATATCAGATCACAATCCCCTGCTGCTCACACTGGCCTGGATGAACGGGTCCACACCGATTCCAACGTGGCGGCTCAGGCCGGACACGTTGGATGACCCGCCCTTTAGAACGGACTTGGAACTCAGAATCACCCAATATTTTACTGAAAACGAGGGGACCACCTCCTCCAGGGCCGCTGAATGGAACGCATTCAAGGTGGTGGTAAGGGGGCACTGTATAGGGAAGTTTGCGGGGACGAGGCGGACGCTAGTAGAGGACGTGGACAGGGCGGAACGGACGCTGCGAGAAGCCGAGCGATCGCGGCCCGGCCACCCCGAATTGCAGGGTAGAGTTGGTACAGCAAGGGAAGCAGTGGCGGTTGAGGTGGAGCGCCTACGCTGCTTCGACTACAAAGCTTATGTGACCAGGACGCTCGCTGAGGGGGATAAGACGGGGACACTCCTGGCCTGGCTGGCCAACCCTCACAGAGGATCCACCCCAATACTGTCCCTGGCGGGAGCGAACGGGGAAACCTATCACACGCAACCGGACATAGTGCGGTGCTTCCAAGAATACTACGGCACCTTATACAGACAGGGGTCGGAGACCCGACCCGAGGCGACGGAAGCCCTACTGGCGGAGACCCAACTGCCCCAGTTAGACCCGGAAGACGCTAAGGCTCTCGGGGATCCGATTGGCCTCGAGGAAATCAGAGGGGCCATCAAGAAAATGGCGCGAAACAAAACACCGGGGATGGATGGTCTCCCTATTGAGTTCTATGTGATGTATATGGAACTACTGGCCCCGAGACTCAGAACGGTGTATAATGAGGCCAGGGAGAAGGGTGAGCTGCCCCAATCGATGCGCGAGGCGATCATGATCCCATTGCTTAAACCGCGCAGAGACAGCGCGAACCCGGCGTCATACCGACCGTTGTCGATGCTGACGACAGACTACAAAATCTTGAGCACGATTCTGGCCGGGAGATTGATCGCTCATATGACAAGTCTGATTCATAGGGACCAGTCGGGCTTTATCCCGACCAGGAACACGACCCACAACATTCGACGGCTGCTCAGGCTGCTGGCGGACCCCCCACAAACGGCGCTAGCCCCGGTGGTGTTGTCAGTTGACATTGAAAAAGCCTTCGATAGCCTGGAATGGGACTACTTATATGCGGTGATGAGGAGATTCGGTCTCGGGGATGGTTATATACAATGGACCACAGTGCTTTATGCACGAGCGGGTGCAAGGGTGAGAGTGGGAGCTACGATATCGGACCGCTACGAGGTGAACCGGGGGACGAGGCAGGGTTGCGCGCTCTCTCCACTGTTGTTTGCACTGGCCATGGAACCATTTGCAATGCTGGCTAGACGGGGTGATGCGTACCTCGGACTGGAAATGCGAGGGACCTACCACCATATATCGTTATATGCAGACGACCTTTTGCTGTTCTTGGATAACGCTGATGAGGCATTTAGGGGTGCAGAGGATCTTCTGCGGAGATTCGGAGCGCTGTCAGGCTTAAAGGTGAACTGGGAGAAAACATGCTTATTCCCGCTCCGGAAAGGGGAGACATGCCCGACGACCAACAACAGAGTGCGCTGGGAACCTGATTGCCTGCACTATCTTGGGACCTACATATATCACGATCCCACCAACTTGTTGGATGGGAACATCGGGCGATGTATCCGAGGATTGAAGGGCAATATGACTTTCTGGGCTACCCTCCCCCTGTCCATGACGGGGCGAGTGTCCCTCCTCAAAATGATCGCCCTACCGCGACTTTTATACTTTTTTAGGACCTTGCCGGTATGGATACCGGGAGAAGTGTTCAGGCGCCTGAAGTCCAGCATAATAGCTTTTCTATGGGGAAGCGGCAGGCGGCGCATAGCACTGACGACCCTCATGCGCCCCAAAGATCAGGGAGGATTAGCGGTCCCAGACTTTGAGCTCTATTATCTGGCGGCACAGCTTCAATTCTTTACGCAGGAAGTGGCGAGAGTGTACCGGGGGCCGGAACACGAGAGGGACGCGGGCACCCCCCGCCATGTGCTAGCCTATGTAGCCCTCCAGCAGAAACTATTACTGAGTGGACTGTCCCAGGAGGAAAAGACGCTAAGGTTATGTTGGAATCGCATGCAGAAGCGTGCGGGCCCTGGTCACCCATATGCCCCAGAGATACCATTGGGGATGCTGACGGCACTTCCACATGGGGGGGACTGGTCGAACCTCTAGCTGTGGGAAGAGGCGGGACTTCAGATGGTGGGGGACTTGAATTCTGACGGAGTGCTGATGGAGTTCCGTACTCTACAAGAACGCTATGATCTTCCGCGGGGTTACTACTTGGTGCATGCAGCGGTGGTACGGGCGCTTCAGGTGCATTGGGAGGGGGACTGATGGAACCTGTGACGTCATTGGCATGCCAATATACGATGATGTCAGCAGGAACGAGGAAAGCGGTTACGTGTCTTTACTTCAGAATGCATACAGAAAACACACCACCACTGACACGGCTCAAAACACAATGGCAAGAGGACTTGCTGAGAGAAATCCCAGACACAACATGGTCCCAACTGCTTCAGCGAGCAAGGAAAAGCACCAGAAACGCCCGTTTCCAATTAATACACCTGTATATCCTACACAGGGCCTACCTCACTCCGAATAAGATAGCGAAATATTTTGGCGTAGTTGACGCAGCATGCCCCAGATGCACGCTAGTTGGCGCTGACTTGCAACACATGCTTAGGACCTGCCCGCGCATCCAGGAGTACTGGGAGGGAGTTGGGGACGCCCTAAATGAGGTCACGGATAGAACACTGCACTATGATAG